>NC_134506.1:44558542-44858542 GCF_027942865.1 Odontesthes bonariensis
CTGCTGCAGTTTAAAAAAGTTTTCGGGTGGGAAATTACTCAAGAAAGCATGAAGTAAAAAGAGGTAAAAGAAGCTAACTTTGCCTGCGAGTGACAACACGATGCTAACCGACTCCAAACCTACGTTTAGCTTATCTGACGTGTCTTTATCTCTGAGGTTCACCTCCTTAAGTCACATCAGAAAATCATGAAACGACGGCTGCTTTCACACGTGATTCAGGCTCCGTTCACACTGCAGGTAAAAGAGGCCCAAATCCACATTTTTTTGGGGTCACAAAAATAAAGCGTTTTGCTTCTCAAAACAATATGCGTTCAAAAGAGTAATACATTTGCATCACAAAATCGTTCTCCAGGGAAGATACGATTGTGATACTTGATATGAAGGGAGAGAAAATAGGGCCAAGAGATAGTGAGGTCTGACTTTTTCCTGGAGAACCATTTTGTGATGCAAATGTATTACTCTGTTGAACGCATATTGTTTTGAGAAGCAAAACGCTTTATTTTTTTAAACCCCAGCCCAGGGGCGTCTGTAGCTTGAGCAAACATTCGGGGCTGTAGCCCACACATGAAAATAATTTTTAATGGGGGTCCGGGGGTTTCTCCCCCGGGAAAAAAAATTAAAAAAGGGGGAGTTAATTAAAAAAGCCTTCTTGGCTTTTAATCAACAAGACGATTATAGCGAAATATTATTTTACATTCATCATGACATATCAAATTGCTTTCTTTTTCCTTTTAAATTGGCATTAGGAAAACAAAACAACTTCCCCTTAAATATATGTCTATATATATCGGCATAAAATAAAAGACTCAATACACACAAGTTCCAAAATATCACACCATTAACAACCTCAGTTCACTCTCATAGACTTTTATATCACCACAACTTTCTTTAGGACACCGAGAAACAACAAAAAAATAGCCTCAGAGCAGCTAAAAAGATAAGTTTCTCACCGTTGCCCTCTGTATTTCAAAGTACTCCGATATCGGAGCTTGCAGCGGCTCTACAGATGACAGGTGAGTGGTTAGCCTGTTAGCCACAGAGCTTGCAGCGGCTCTACAGATGACAGGTGAGTGTTAGCCTGTTAGACACAGAGCTAGCATTAGCATGGACGACGGTAAGCGTTAACAAGCCTTTATTTTGATAACTGACTCGTCTTACCGACGTACTTGTCTCCGGACTTCCAATCGGTATGTAAAAATTGCGCACCTGCAGTTCACCACCGAGCTGAGAGGCTGAACGTGGCCTGCGTAGCCCCGGATTGGCTGTTGAGGCACTCCCAACGTGGGGTCATACGAACTGTGCGGTGCATTCAAATGGAACAGGAACATTAAACTTTACCGATGCGAACATAAAATAAATACTCTCCCGCTTCTTTTATTGGTCTCTATGTCAGTCCAGAGAGATTCGGGGCTGAAGCCCCGAATGACCAGGTCTCTCGACGCCCATGCCCCAGCCAACTAGCCGGACTACCTTCATCAACACCAAAACGAGGCTGGAACTCTGCTCACAGGACGCAGCAGGGGGTAAGAAGATGTTCAGAAATGATGTTGCTAATAGGGGTATATAATATATCTGAGTACTCTGCATGTGAGTCAGAAATCTTGGTTAAACCATGACATTGTGAGTCTGAAGTCGTAGGAGAATATGCAACAGGATTTTTTTATTTTTTTTAAATTTTTAAATAAAGTATAGAAGCCACAGTGAAAGCCGTCTCTCAGAAACCTGCCACAGCATTCATTTGACTCTTTAATATAATCTCCTGCCAGTGTGGCAAAAGTTTGCTCAACAAATCCAGGTTTTTAGATTCAAAGCACAAAGTTTATACAAAGATGGATGAAGGGAGGCGTGACTCCACTCGGTAGTTTGTATGTTAGCTCATTTAAAGATGAGGCTTGTTGGTGATGGTCAGTGCCCTCCTTTGTGTTTGGATGATGAGCACGTTCTCATTTTAAACTCGGGAACCCTTAGCATCTGAACTCATGTCGCCTCATCAGCAGAGAGACGATACAAACCGATCTTTTCACCCTGGTGGTATAAGCGAGGAAAGTCTTTTTTTTACTGTCGTGGCTACTCTTTCATGTCAGCGAATGTTGGCCACCATTTTTCCCCAGAGGCACAAACAGCTGATCGTTCACCTGAGAAATTATGTTAACCTACAGCCGATTCATGGTTCACACACTCGTGGTTTTCTCCATCAGCTCCAGTCCGTGCAGGTTCATCAGATTGGTCCCTGTGCAGCCAGCTTTTAATCACACAGTGCACTGACTACACATGTACCTGGATTAAAAGAAGAAAAAACACAGGAAGCTTAAAAAAAACATCAGTGACACGTTTTTACAGAGAAACTGTGCATCAGAATCACATTATCTACAGTGTTCCCATTCAGGGCCCAGCATTACTGTACAGTTAAGCTGTACAGTAATGTGAACAGAACCACATGCACGTCTGCAGGAGCTCTTAGTTTGTGCATGCAGATGCAGAAAATACTCATTTAGCATTTTGGACAAATGCTGTTTCCGTCTTTTGTAGTGTTTTTTTTTTTTTTCAGGGCTGGGCGAGTTAACTCGTTAATTATTTAACGTCGACAAATATTTTATCGGGCATTAGCGCAGGTTTTATCATTAATTTTATTATTGTAAAAGTCTGTTGCTCACAGGCTTTTATTTTGTAAAAGTCTGTTGCTGTGGGGCGGACGGTGGCGTAATGGGTTGAGCAGCTGCCGTACAGAGGCTACAGTCCTCGATGCAGCGGGGCCCGGTTCAACTCCCGCACCGGGTGGCCCTGTGCTGCATGTTGTTCCCCCTCTCTCTGCCCCCTGCTTCCTGTCTCTCTGAACTTTCCTATCCATTAAAGGCATAAAAAGCCCAAAAAATACTTAAAAAAAAAAAAGTCTGTTGCTCACAGCCTTTTATTTTGTAAAAGTCTGCTGCTGTCTGCTGTGGAACAGGAAAAGAAAGTAATCGGCGGATCCACCAAACATGGAGAAGGGTACGGAACTTTTACTCGGCCATTTTCATGTTAAAGTTCTTCCAGACGGCGGAGTGGACAGAACCAAAGTCATCTGTAAACACTGCCAAGTTGAATTGTCTTCTCAGCGTAGTAGTTCCAGTCTAAAATATCACTTAAAGGCAAAACACACAACTGATAGCAGCAAGTCATTCAAGGAAACAGACAGTGGAGCGAGGCTTCTACATAAAAACTACAGAAAGATGCTGATGTTAAAAGTGTGTTTGCACAACAAATGTTATGGCACTTTCATTCATATGGCAGCACATTTAAAATAAAGCTAAATGCTAAAAGCTATACGCTACTTTTGGATTCATTTTTGGATTCTGCGTACAAATGCGATTAATCCTGATTAATCAGGGAAATCATGTGATTAATTAGATTAAAGGTTTTAATTGTTGCCCAGCCCTAGTTTTTTTTCTTCAAAGTCTGGATGGAAACATGAAAAACCTTGTTAGAAACATTTGACTCACTTCCTGAAGTTTAGCTCTGACCAACAAAGTATTACATGCCTGACACCTTTTGGAGTCTGAGTAACTCATCGGTCAAAAATGCAGCCAGATTATATTTCAGGAATAATTAAAACACAACCTCCAAAAGTCAGAATCAAAGTTCAGCAACAAACTGTGAGTCAGCGTCCTCGCAGCAGACATCAAAGCCTTGGATAAGCTTTCAGATCTTATTAACAGAGCGATCCTCCCCACAGTGACCACCAGCACACCTACGGGAGGTTAGACTATGTTTGAGTTCCTGCAAACATTAGGGTCGGTTTAGTATTTCTGGAGACTATTTAAATCAATAAAAGAACGGTCATACAATGCAAATATTCCACTTACAGACATAGAGGAAGCCAGTGTTTTACTGTGAGGTACTGTAAAGAATTTAATTACCGTAAATTTACAAGTGATTCGAAAGACTTTAATTCAAAGTTGTGAAATATTTTTTAGAAGTTTAGCAGTGATTAATTTCAGGCAGCAAATTATTTCTAATCTTATCCTCTGGAGTCCATCCTGGTCTGATTGAATGCAGATTTACAGCCTAAAGTTGAATGTTTTCTGCTGCATCTCAAACCAAACATCGAGTTTTTTCTCCCTTTTCAGGCTTTATGAATAATTTACATGCTCAATATTAGTCAGATGATTATCATTTTAATATGTTGATGTTTTCTACTGTTGAGAAAGACTTTTCATCCAGAGAAAGGAACAAGTCGAGTTCACTTTAAATGGGCAAAATATATAAATTTTAAGGCTGGGCAACGATTAAAATGTTTAATCTAATTAATCACATGATTTCCCTGATTAATCTCGATTAATCGCATTTGTACGCAGAATCCAAAAATGAATCCAAAAGTAGCGTATAGCTTTTAGCATTTAGCTTTATTTTAAATGTGCTGCCATATGAATGAAAGTGCCATAACATTTGTTGTGCAAACACACTTTTAACATCAGCATCTTTCTGTAGTTTTTATGTAGAAGCCTCGCTCCACTGTCTGTTTCCTTGAATGACTTGCTGCTATCAGTTGTGTGTTTTGCCTTTAAGTGATATTTTAGACTGGAACTACTACGCTGAGAAGACAATTCAACTTGGCAGAGTTTACAGATGACTTTGGTTCTGTCGACTCCGCCGTCTGGAAGAACTTTAACATGAAAATGGCCGAGTAAAAGTTCCGTACCCTTCTCCATGTTTGGTGGATCCGCCGATTACTTTCTTTTCCTGTTCCACAGCAGACAGCAGCAGACTTTTACAGAATAAAAGCCTGTGAGCAACACACTTTTACAGAATAAAAGCCTGTGAGCAGCAGACTTTTACAAAATAAAAGCCTGTGAGCGACAGACTTTTACAAAATAAAAGCCTGTGAGCAACAGACTTTCACAAAATAAAAGCCAAAATAAAAATCAGAGTCCTGCATCGGACGGCCCTGTGCTGCGTGTTGTTCCCCCTCTCTCTGCCCCCTGCTTCCTGTCTCTCTGAACTATCCATTAAAGGCACAAAAACCCAAGAAAATGATTAAAAAAAAAAAAAAAGCGTTAATAAAAACAAATTAAAAATAATTATCGGCGTTAAATAATCAAAGCGTTAACGCGATAATAACGAGTTAACTTGCCCAGCCCTGATACATTTTGAAGCTGAAGGGGGGAGCCGACAGCGTTGGGAGGAGGTGGGATGAATACCGGGACCTTTTGTTGTCTCGGTTCAAACGCAGTCTGTAATGCTGCGGTGGAGTTCATGTGTGCTCATTAGAGCCGCTTGGTTTTGATGTCGGGATAACAGCTCCAGTCTGAGCCGGAGGTAAAGGGGATTTGTGAGATGAGGACTGTTTCGTTTTGGTCTGTAAGCACTGTGAAGGAAGGAAGGAAGGAAGGAAGCGGTTAATCAGCTGTGGACTCACTTCACTGAATGAATCCTCGTGTTTCACTGGACGTCCGTAACAAACCATGTGACCAGGAGAGAGTTTTCCCTTTCTGTCAAGGTCAAATGCTGAGGAATAGTTACCTGATGGCCTCGTGTTAGCCAACTATGTGTCTGATTTTACATTCGATTAGAAAAGCTTTAAGTAAATGATCTGTTATCTGAACCTGATAAGTTTTAGTTGTTTTTTCTATTGATCGCTCGGCCCGGCTGCCATCATGTTTTTCTTTTAAACGCATGAATTCAGAATTGTTTCTTTTATATTTTGTGGGACACATGCAACGGATTTGGGGTCACATGCGAAAACCTTAAAGGGGAACTGCGGTATTTTCAACATTAAGCCTCTTTTCTGAGTCGTCTGCAATGTTTTAGACCCCCCCTCACCGCTTTGTGATGTTTACTGCTGTCTCCGGTATTTGCCTAATTTTGATTCATCGCAACCTGCTTCAGAATGGCAAGCACGGTGCATGTACAAAAAGGTCCGTAAAAGCACCATAAACGTCCGTTTTCAAAATAATCAACTCACCGGAGTGGTTACTGGTGTGCACAGGTAATCCATATCAAATTTCGTGGCGAAAAGTTGCTTCTGTCGTGTTTTATTTGACATTTTGTACTGGATGTTCGTGGATATTACTCCGCCACCGCTAAGAAAATAGTGCGAGCATGAACGAGCTGCCAAATAAATTAAATTAATGAAAGGTTAATGTCAAACAAATTGTCCCTAATTACAAAGTACGTGTGAAAAGAAAGTGGTGCCACTTCAGCGACTGAGACTTATCGTGTTCCTTTTCTTCTTCTTCTTCTGCTGTTGTATCAATGAAAGCCTCAAATGCATAAAAAAATGTCTCATTATTTTTCCATGAATATCTACAGAGAAAATTAAATCTCCTCTTGATCCTTTCTACCACACCTTCCAGCCAAAAAGGACGGAAACGATCAGGACGGGAGGGATGCTATCAGGACTCAGCCGGTTCCACTGAGGGTGCAGAAACAGTCCATCTGAGGGGCACTTTACACGGAAACGGAAACGGGGTAAAAACGCAAAACCTTTTTGCGGATGTACTATATCGTTTAGATGGAAACGGCGTTTTGGGGGCATGAAAACGCAAAAAAGTGAAACCGCCCTCCAGAGTGGAATTTCTGAAAACGCTCCCCTGTCGCGCCGCCGTGTAAAGGATGAAAAACGCAAAACTGTGTTTCTCGTCACATAGAAATGACGTGACAAGCGTAATAAAGCGCCAGAAAACCGTGGGAAACACATCAGTAGGCCATCAACATGTCCGTCCCTGCGGACTTTCAACTCGCCTCAGGCGCAGTAACTGACGTTCAAGAGTGATTTCATCAGATAACAGCAATGATGAGCGAGAGCAGTAAAGAACAGACCAAAAATATGAACTACGTTCTCGAAATTCTTGAAGTTCATAGAGAGAGCAGGCGACCTAGACAGCTGTGGGTGTTTACTGCATCGATAGATATGAAACGTCACACACTTTTGCGTTTTCGCCCTAAAGCGCTCGTCTAAATGCAGATTTAAAAGTGAAAACGAAACGCCACTTTTGCGTTTTGGTTTCAGATCGTTTCCGTGTAAAGGTAGCCTGAGTGAATAAATGGGTTAACAGGAGTCCCACACAGTCAGCCCCACGGGGATTACTCCCAATCAGCTGCCATGGGCCCCTCTGACGTTGCTGCTCAACATCCCTCCTACCGAATTCATTTATCACATCTCGGCAAATTGAATTTGAAACTTCTGAAACACCGTTTGATGCCTAATTCAGAGCCATTCGGTCCTTTGTTCCCAATCGTACCAGGCAAAGGTGAAACAAGTGATTATTTAAAGGGGTTTCTTCACATTTCTAACACTTTTGCATGTAATTTCCAGCTGTATTTAACAGGAATTGTGTTTCATAAATAACTGATTACTCACTGAATGGGGTCAGAGAGTGAAATTGCACCGGGGGCGGGAGGGTAAAATCTGGTTCGATCCAGCTCTGATGAAGTCTCACAAGTGTTTTTTTTTATCGATACCAAGATGGTTCACACAGAGTTTGCAGGTCCAGGGATTGAGCTGAGCTGTGAGAGGAATCAGAGAAAAGATTTCTTCAACTCGTATCTCATTCCAACACCACTAAAAATGCAAAGTTGTCTTTATTTTGGTCTCCTCTCCAGTTAGTTAGTTAGCCTGAAATGCTCTGTGATAAGGATGCATGTAGCTGAAGGATGTGATAAACTGTTAGGTGACTTTGCTGCTATACCTACATTCAGTCTGCAGCTCTTAAAGGTTGCGGGTCATACCATGAGCTGATCGGTGTAGGGGGGAGTGCACCAGAAGACTGTCGGGTTCAGTTCTACATTGGTTCTCGTCGTACCTTTCTGGGCGTAGTTTTAGTGTCACAGCTAACCAAATAAGGTCTGAGTCAGCAGATCTGTTGTGTGGAGTCCCTCAAGGTGCTGTCTTGGGTCCTGTATTATTTTTTGCTGTATTTGCTCCGTTTGGGACAAATCAACCAGAGATTTTCTGATGTCTCGTACCACATATGTGCTGATGATATCCAGTTTTACTGCTCTTTCAAGCCAACTGAGCCCCAGAGGCCAAAGTCCTCAGTTCATTGTTCGGTGGAGATAAAATGATGGCTAAATGAAAACACCTTGCAGCTAAATGAATATTGCCTTCTTGTGATTTTATGTAGCTGTGAAGCACTTTGAATTACCTTGAGTACGAATTGTGCTCTATAAATAAAATTGCCTTGCAGCTAAATGTGGACAAAACAGAAACACTGGTTGTTGCCCCTGATGACTCCATTCCAGGGATTAACCAGTACTTGGGTGATTTGGGCCAGTCTGTTAAACCGAGCCTCAGAAACCCGGGTGTTGTGTTTGACAAAGACACTGCTAACAGCTGACCAAAAATGGCTTTTTTTTTCAACTGAGGAAAATCTCCAAACTCAGGAAAATGGTGTCACAAAATGATTTGGAGCCGATTATTCATGCATTTGTGTCTTCGCGTTTAGACTTTTGTCATAGTTTGTTTTCATGTCTGAACAAGGAGGAGCCGTCTCGCCTGCAGTTAGTGCGAAACTGTAATAGGAGGACTATTCTTAAAGCTCCTCATTGGCTGCCAGCTTCCTCTATAGGATCGATTTTAAAATGTTGGTTTTAACTCTCAGAGCATTGCATGGTCAGGCTCCAGCTTTACATCAGTGACCTGATCCAGCCTTACACCCCAGCTCGGGATCTGAGGTCTGTGGATCAGAACCTACTGATGGCGCCACGCACTCGTTTCCGGACCAGAGGAGACCGATCCTTCCAGGCTTTGGAACGATCCTCCGCTCTCTCTGCGTTTGATGGAGTCTGTCGACGCCTTCAAAAGGCAACTTAAGACCTATTTATTGGTTCAGGTTTTTGCTTAATTGTCTTTGTGCTATGATTGTCACCGAGTTGCCTTCTAAACTTATACTTTTATGTACTTCCTAACTGTGTGGTTCTATTGTACCCGTAAAGCGCTTTGTGACCCTGGTCTGTGGAAAACGCTGTACAAAGAAAGATTACTTACTTATTTACCAGAATCAGTTAGGGGAGGTCTGTTGTAGATTTGGTCTTGGCATGCTAGGAAGTATAATTGATTGATCGTCTGGGCTCCTTTCTCTGCTAAAGGACTGTCCGGTGTTTCCTAAAGGAGATCGTTAAGGAAGCATCGGAGCTCCTTTCTCTCCTAGAGGATGGTCCGGTGTTTCCTAAAGGAGATCCTTTCTCTCATAAACTGCAAGATGTTTAATTAAAAGCAAAGAGCAGAGCGCAGTGAAGTGCACTTTGAGGTTTCAGGGACTCGGCCAGTTGTCTCCCAGGTGACGAGCTGGCAAAGCTAATTCTCACTAAATCTGTGTGAGCAGCAGAGAGCAGCTGAGGGAGTAGCTCTGTGATTTCCCTAAAACTTTGAAGACGAAGCGTGTTGGCAGCCAAGCTGCAGTCAGAGTGAAGTCCGCCGTCACGGGAAGGGAGGCAGGATGATAATCTGAATCTTTTCCGACTTTTTGACCCCTCCTGGAAGACATCCATATATATTTGCACCCTGCTGTGGAGGCAGAAAGCACCAGAAATAGCACAGCTGCTGCTCTGCCGGTTCAGTTATATCACAGTGCAAAGTGGGTGGAAGCACCAATTGTTGTATTTAGAAAGTTACAGCAACGTGTCAGGAACCCGCAGCAGATCCAACATTAGAGAGCTTCGGACAGACGTGGCTCCTCCACCATCCGGTGAGCTACGTCTGTGGAGGCGTCCTTCTGGATGCCTGATCTCTCTCCAAGAACTCCACAGAACTCGTCTCCGTGCTGCGAATCACACAAATGAGACGCAATTTCTCCTCATCACTGTTGATGGTTTTTCTCATCCGTGTCCAGCCAACCCCAAACTGACAGTAAACTTCAAGGGTTTATTATAAATATAAATGAAAATCACAGCAACTAGCTGGAGAACCACAAAACTAAACTAGAAAAACACCTGAAGAAGAAACAAAAACCAGGAAGCAGGGCCAAGACTGATGGGGACAATCATGGGTAGCATGGAGGATCTGACAAAGGCTGTGTTCAAATACAGAGCGTTTACCCACAATGTATTTCGCTCCTGCCCGAGCCGAAATCAGCCGGCCTGAAGCTGATTTCTCTTAAGCTCTAAACTCTGTAAACTTTAGCAACATTTGAAACATTTTCAGGTGAGAAAGTAGTCGTTTAGATCCCCAACGTGTTGAAAACCTGACAAAATACCGGCTATTTACAATTTTGTTCCCACGAATTCGGCGCTACTAAAGCTAGCCGCAGTGAGCAACGCACTTCCGGTTATTTTCACAAAATAAAATACCCGTTGCCTTTTATCATAGGGAAAGCCATTACCATACAATTGGTGCTTTTGTTTTGAAAACAGGAAGTGAACCTACCCTCGTTGTAGCTAGCTTGAAACTGCCGTTTTGACAGGAAATGACGATCTGCGACGTCACGTTACGTTGCATCTTGGGTCGTTTGAGTATGAGTAGTAACCTCATGATGCATACCCAACATTTCAGAGAATCTAGTATGCATCTGGGAACTTCTCGCTTACTCAAACTTGCATACTAAGCTTCCGGTCCGATTCAGAATCGATTTTAAACTCCTGTTGTTTGTTTTTAACGCCACTTCTTATCTGTCGGACAATTTAACTTTTCGCAACTGCGGTGGAGCCCTGCGCTCTTCGGGTCAGCTTCTTTTAGAGGTCCCAAGGTCGAGATCTAAACAGTGGGTGATCGTTCCTTTGCCATTGCTGCTCCTAGACTGTGGAACAAACTGCCCCCTGACATCCGCACCATCACTGATCTCGGCCTTTTTAAATCGAAGCTCAAGACCTTTTTAGACTGGCGTTTGAACTCTGATTAGGGCCACTATGCATCCATTCTATCCGCTCTTTTTTAATTATCTTAAAGCAATACTATGTAACATTTCTACCTTAAAATAACAGCTTGAAAAAATTTGTGTGGCTAGAATGAGTTTTAATATTACGATTGGCCTGTCTCCTATGCCCTTCGGGGGTCTGAGTTGGAAAAACTGCGCTATGTAACTTTGCTGGAGCGGCCCGGGAGCTGAGCGGAAGTACTTCGACTTGCTTTCTGGCACACCTACCGCAAAAACAAATAGACCCCTCTCACGCTCCCAGGTACATTTGATTACTCTTACCTTCTGGGTCGACATAGCTTGCACCTTCTAGCTTCTCGCCTGTTCGTCAACAAACGTGAAACGTGAAAGCGAAAGGGTGTTGTATTTACGACAGTGTAACCGTACATTACCTCCAAGCCTGTAGGGGGAGCTCCAGTGTGGGCTTTTTGAGAAGTTACATTGTATTGCTTTAATTTTATACAAATTTTATTCAATTCATGTTATTGCACTTGTGGAAGGCTTTTAATGCCCTGCAGCACTTTTACCATTTCTGAATCATGTTTTATGTTTTGTTTTATGTATTGTTGTTTTTATCCTGTTGTAAAGCACTTTGAGTACCAGTTGGCTATTGTAAAGGGCTATATAAATAAAGTTTGATTGATTGATTGATTGATACTAACTCAAAAAGTTAGTATAAGGCCCCGTTTACACGATAGGAAGACGCAGATATTTTCCTGCGGTTTGGCCTCTCATTTACACCAAAACCCCGTTTTTAATCACAGAAAACGATTATTTCCAAAACCTCCGACCAAAGTGGAGATTTCTGATAACGCCGGTTATGTGTTGCCGTGTCAACTGGGAGAAACGGCGTTTTAGGTTCTTAAACGTCACATTATGCGCCAGAAAATGCTTAACGTCATGCGAGCGCCTTGTGTTTACAGTTTGTTTGGCTACTGATCAGGATTATCATGGATGATGTTAAAGTTCTACTAATTTTTACATTTGCGGCCTTATTGCATTTGCCGCCCCAAACCTGCTCGCACAGTTCCAAATAGAGGAGCACCACTCTTCTGTGGCCGCTCCTGCGTACAGTATCCACTGACTGTCTATATTTCCCTCTTATTGCCTTCAGTTTTGTTGTGATATTTGCTCGCGTTATCTCCAACTTCACATGAGGAAAGTCCTCGATTCTGAGGATTTTGATTGGCTTGCATGGCTTTATTCCTTTCCCTACACTGCCGCCAATAGGTTTAGCAGAGTTATTATGGCGCTTGACGGCGTATTTATGCGGGTTGATGTAAATGACAAGTTTTTTGAAAACGATGTTGTGTGCATGATGTTATTATTGAAAACGGAGGGGGGGAAATATTCGTTTCTCTAAATACCCGGCTATGTGTAAATGTGGCCTGAGTAGTAGGAGTAGTATGCAGTTTGGAACACAGCGTAAATACTGTGGGGAGAGGGATTAGTGAGTGGGTACAGCTGAGGATGATTGATGCAGGTGAAGGGAGTGGAGCTGAGGAAAGGTGAGGAAATGGGAAAGCTAGACCTATAAGAGCTAAACAGAAAATGACATGGATCGCGACAGTGGGACTCTGAGATCCTTTTAAATCTGATAAACAGGTGACAGGTAAACCAACAGGACACTGTGGAGGACGTCTTACTGCCAAAGAAGGCTGAAGGGATCGCTGCAGCAATCCCAAGTGACGGCAGCATCAAGAGTACGGAGCACGAGCTTAAAAAAAGTCCCAAAGGCTGAAGGAAGAAGTTTAAAAGATGCGAGAAGTGAAGGCGACAGCGACGCCAGAAGCAATCTGAACACAAATCCCAGGAACAACATCGAAAATCAGGCTTAATCTCAACGATAACACGGTAGCTCATTTAACTAACATTTATTCCTTCGCACACAGGATAGTATTAAGTAAAACCGGCTCCTCTGCCTGCGATGCTGTTCGTGGTGATTAGGGCCCACACAAAAATGTTGCATCACTATTATTAAACGCCAGAGCCGGCGCTGCTCAGACATCATTACTCCTGTTGCATTAGCAGTGCTGTCACTGCTGGAGCTAAATAACAACAAAGCTTCTTAATGACCTGCCACAGTGATCTAGCGTTGACTCGTCTATTCCTTTAAACTCCCTTTTCTCTCTTTCTACACCCAGGCTTATCCACATTAATCAGTAAAACAACTGTGACCGTGTTTTTATTGCTTGAAACTGACTTATCTGCTGTAATTGAGACGATCCTTTGCAACTGTTAAGGTGAAAAACAGGTTCCACGCCGCAGATCTAATTAGCTGCTTTTCATGCCGAAGAAGCTGAATGTCCTGGAATGAAGTCCTGCCTTAATTACACTTTGTGCCTGAAGCCAAACTGGAGCCTGAGACACCCGGAGAAATGTTTCTACTACACCAGAGCAGATTCCCAGTTCCAGCACACGAGGGTGTTTGGTTGTCATGAAAACTACACTTTAAAGGATTTTTCATCAAGTCTTTTTTGTAAATATCAGTTTTAATCCATGTAAACATATTTGTGTAATGCAACCCCAGAAGTTAGGATGGTGTGAAAAAGGGCAATAAAAGGAAAACAAAGAGGGAAAAGAAATGATTGAAGTGATCAAAAACAATGGGCCTCATGCAACAACCGTTCGTACGCACAGATTTGTTCTTAAATCGAGGGATTTAAGAGAACATTCACCAATCTTTTCGTATTTTACGTTTTCTTTCAGGTACGAACAGAATTTACAGTGATCCAGACCCGTCGTAGGAGTTTCCTAAAACAGTCCGCTGTTATTCCAATCAAGTTTGCGTGACTAATGGATTGTATATTTAATTACTTTGAAGAAAACATAAATAAATATACATTATACCCCATAATGATGCTGACATTATTCTGTTTGACTTAAATTGTGCACTAATTGAAGGTTCATTTGAATCTGTAACGGGAACACAGCGGCTGTCTTGCTGCTTTCGGATGCCTTAGCGCGTCAGGCTCTTGGAAGAGAGCGTGTGTTCCGAGACCGAGTAGATATCCATGTGGAGACAGACGAATGGCTGACATCGCGATTAAGATTCCCAAGGACTGTGCTGTGTCATGCCATGTGTTTTATGTTTTAGATCATGTTTTGTTTTTAGATGATGTCTTTTGTTCTTAGTTTAGATCATGTTTTTGGTTCAGGTCTTGATTAGTTTCATTCACGTCACCTGCACTCATTTCCTTCAGCTGCACTCCATCCTTAATCACCCTCCACAGTATTTAGTTTCCAGGTTTCCTTTCATTTCTTGTGAGATTCTTTTCCGTCACCCTCCATGCCACGCCACAGTTAAGGCAAGTCTTTTTCCATGTTATGCTTAAGTGTTTTGTTAAATAGTTTTTTCCACAGTTCAGGTTTTTGTATCCGGCTCAGCCGCGCTTTCCTTTGATACTTTGTTTTTGTTAATAAATCTACTTTGCTTTTGAAAATCCGCATCCGTGTCCTCCCTTAAAAACCCTCATTGACATGCTGCTGCAAATACGATGTTTGTTAGAGCCACAACTCCAGAGAGAAACACGCCGATCAAACCCAATTCCACCACACGGCCAGGTCCTCACCACCCTTGGATTTTTGGCCAGTGGAACCTTTCAGAGGGAGATTGGAGACAGATCGGGGGTGTCCCAGTCCTCTGTGAGTCGTGCGCTCCCCTTGGTCATAAAAGCTCTCATCAGTTTATCACCCATGGTACATCAGATTCCCATACACCGCTGTCCAACGAGTACAGATTAAGAGGGACTTTCATGCCGTGGCTGGACTGCCAAACATAAATACTCTACGCCCTAAACTATTCCATATAAGGCTGTGCTTCCTTTATCCTGTGCCAGGAAGTGTTGAGTGTTGAGTCATGAGAATGGCATCAAGGAAAACTTTAGGGGCTCTGAGACTGAAGTTCTGCTTTCAGAGATCCAAAAAGAAAAATCTGTCATTTTTAGCAGTGTCAGCAGTGGAATTACGGGACCTGCTAAAGCGAAGATGGGAAAAAATGGGAAGTAATTACGAGTGCTGTTAATACCATGTCACTGAAATAAAGAAGAAATGGTTTGATATGAAAATGCCATGGCCATCTTGCCCTGGCCAGGCGCTCGATGACTGCAACTAAAGCCGTGCAATCAGTTGTTGCCTCATCACGATGGCGCTTTGATGGGACGGTCCATGACTGTCATCGCGACGTCAGCCATTCGTCTGTCTCCACATGGATATCTACCTTGTCTCGGAACACACGCTCTCTTCAAGAGCCTGACGCGCTAAGGCATCCGAAAGCAGCAAGACAGCCGCTGGTTACGCTTCCCATTGACCTTGTTGTCCACAGAGTCAAATTAACCTTCAATTAGTGCATCATTTAAATCAAACAGAATAATGTCAGCATCATTATGGGGTATAATGTATATTGATTTATGTTTTCTTCAAAGTAATTAAATATACAATCCATTAGTCAAGCAAACTTGATTGGAATAACAGCGGACTATTTTACGAAACTCCTACGACAGCTCTGGATCACTGTAAATTCTGTTCGTACCTGAAAGAAAACGTAAAATACGAAAAGATTGGTGAATGTTCTCTTAAATCACTCAGGGTACATTCGTGCAAAATTTAGTTTTAGATATGTGGATGCGAGGAAAAAAATGTTTTAAATGCAACAAAGACAATTCTACGGAAGCCCAGAGCGGCTGTGGTCCGTATAAACTTTTTTTCTGATGGTTTTCTCCAGATAACGAGTTAATTTACCGATGGTTTTCGAGGCCACTTTTTTTCCCCAGTCCGCCCCTGTTTATATGTGTTTATATGTGTTTCTGGCAAAGGTTTTTACCCATTTTTCATTGAAAACTGAATAAAGTAGCCTATGAATCAAACATGGAATGTGGAGCGTTTGTGAAAATGCACAAAGCGAATCCCGCTGGTGTGACGAGCATTTGAAGAACGGAATCAGGTTCAACACACCAATCATGCCGATTTAACGAGATAAATAACTTGTGCATCATTCGGTAACCATGGAGACGGCCTGGTCCCCTCAGCAGGATCACTGAGGTGTAAACGCTTGCTGAGCTGCAGTCGAGCCGGCCGTCTCCTTAAAGGACGCGGGCTGATATGAAAGTTATCTCTACAAGACAAACAAATTGCAGTTTCAGCCTGTTAGACCTCGACAGAAGTAAAAATCTGATGCGTTGATCTATGTCGGGTTCTCCAAAATCTGACATTTTCAGCTCGAGTCCGTTCTTGGAAAAGCTTATCTGCACTCTTCACTTTTAAATTAATTAATTAATGATTATTTTTAATGGTTTTTAAAAAAAAAAATCATTTTAATTTAAATTTTTATTATTATTATTATTATTATTATTTTTTTTTAATAATTTTATTGCCTTCTTGTGATTTTATGTAGCTGTGAAGCACTTTGATTTACCTTGTGTATGAATTGTGCTCTATAAATAAAATTGCCTTGCCTTTAAGAACACTGAGAAACTGATCATGAGCATTCAAGAAAAGATGGTCATCTCGTTATCTCGAGAAAATGATCAAACAAAAGTTTATACGTACCACGTCTGCTCTGGGCTTCCGTACATTTCTGCACTGTTGCATCTGTTCCCAAAGTAACTGGACTGAATAACGCCTGAAATGCTTCATCACTCTGCTGTGAAAATGAGCAAAGCTTCACTGTTTATGAACAAATAAAATGAAGCTGACGAGACGAAACGTGCCATATATTTGGTTCATAATGTTTGGAGTTTGTATTGAATTAGTACAGGAGACTGAATTTCCCTGCTGTGGGATCAATATAGTTGATCTAATCTAATCTAAATCACCTTCTCTGGGGCGCTAAAGGTGAAGGTTTGAACTCCAGATTCTGTTTGCTTTCAACACATCATTGAGGAATCAAACTGTAGTTATCTTCTGGGACTTGGATGCATTAAACGGGAGTATCTGTGCTGTTGTAAATGTCTCAGCAGAGGCCGTAGGAAACAACATTGTTTCCGTTTTAAAGGGGCTACAGATGATGTAGGTCAAACTTCTCGACCACCGGCTGATCTGCCTCCTAATTGCTTCGGTGCTGATCAATAACGTCTGTGTTAGCAGACACAGATATCCTCTCAGAGAGCTGCGATGTCTTACAAGAGCGGCTTTAAGGTCTCAGACCCGCTCATGTCTGAGTGTTCATCCCGCTGACACTCCGTTCAGGGAAAGGTTTCCAGAGAAACGTCTCCTCGGTGAGCGGTTTCATCCTTAATGTGCTGTAGAAGGACACAGAAATACATCCAAGCATAGATGTTTACATCACATACAATCAATCAATCAATCAATCAATCAATCTTTATTTATATAGCGCATTTCATACCACAGGCAACTCAATGTGCTTTACATAAAGACATACAGAAAAAATACAACACAGAAATACAGGTAAATAAAAACATTAAATTTAGCCAACAGTAGGATTGGTATAACTATAACAGAGCAAAAGTAAATTTAGCCAACAGTAAGATTGGTATAACTATAACAGAGCAAAAGTAAATTTAGCTAATAGTAGGATTGGTATAACTATAACAGAGCAAAAGTAAATTTAGCTAACAGTAGGATTGGTATAACTATAACAGAGCAAAAGTAAATTTAGCTAACAGTAGGATTGGTATAACTATAACAGAGCAAAAGTAAATTTAGCTAACAGTAGGATTGGTATAACTATAACAGGTAATTTGAGTAAACTAACAAAAGCTAACAAACATGGATAAACCTTCCTCTAAGAGGAAGCATTTAAAAATATAGCTAATAACAGAACGGTTGGTATAATGAATGATAACAAATCTTTAATATATGAATATGACTAAGTTTGCCTCCCAGTGAAGCATTAATGAGATCAGAAACATGGATAAGCTTTCCTCTAAGAAGGAGCATTTAAAAAGCCGTTCAATGGTCCATAAATTAAATTAAAGGGGACTTGGGTAAAAAACTTTCATCTGAGAGGAAATATTAAGGTTTATATACAGTGATAATAGGTCTTAATAAACCATTTGAATATGACTAAGTTTTCATTAATAAGATAAACCATTTGAATATAAATGGAGCATCGCGTTAGTTCTGGCAGACCACGTAGTCAACGCGCCCTTTGCCTATTGGCTGACGCCGACCCAACCCTTATGGCCAGCTGCGCTCAATGGGTAATCAGCTGCTGCTCGCAATTGGATGCTGGCATTTGGGGCACTTCATTTAAACTTGGTTTGCTGTCACTGCTTTTTTTGCTCTCTGCTTGCAGCCTTCCACAGCAGCTCCCCTGCGTAGGGGCAAAAAGTTTTGCTTCTGCTTACAAGACGTAGCTCCGATTAGCATACGCGCCGATGCTAGTATTATTATTGTGCTGCTTACCTTGTCGTCCGGCATGGATCCCCGCTGCCGGCGGAGTCGGAGATTCGGCTGAGATGGACGCGTGGAGGACATCCAGCCGAGCCAAGACGCGACACCGGGCGAGCTGTCACAGCGCCCCGCGGTCAGAGTCAAGGTAGGCCGCGGCGGGCTCCTGTACGTGGCAGGGCAGCCGCGGTAAGACACGCGGCTATCTCACACCGATTTCACATGATTTTGCGTGACTGTAGCTGTGTGGCGCGGGTCTTATGCCGGCACATTTGGATCGCAAACCATCCTCCCAATTGGTCCGTTTGGATCCTCGCGGTGATACTTCTAAGGTGCAACAGGTGCTACACACGGCTGTGTTATGTATGCATTACAGTCTGATGGGTGCGGCGCACCTGTTGTGTCGGGGTGTGGAGTGTTTGTGCCTATGGGGTACCGCATGTCACGGTAGCCACAAGATAGCTTTGCAAGCCAGTTCGGTAACAGATAGCTGGCGCTACCTAACTGGAAACGTTGAACTAGCTAGCTACTGGCTAGCCTTTGACATCTTGAACTGAACCAATTGAAGTGTGGCATTTCATATCATTGTTGTTCTATGAACCGTTCTTAAAAGTCTGCTAGTTTGAGTTGGCTAGTATACTAGTGGTGGCTAAGGCTAGCAGAACTGTGTTTGGAACCATACAGAGGAGTTCAGCTCTTAAACTCATCAAAATCACCTGCGTTCAAATATGTCAGAGAACAGACTCACAGGTTTAGCAATTCTCAGTATTGAGTCTAAACGTGCAAAAATTTAGATTTGGATGAGTTGTTAGGAGATTTGCTGCACAGCAATCGTTGCATACAGCTTCTGTAATTTGATTCTGTATAGCAATCAGTTGATTTACATGTTTTGTATTGTTATTCGTAACGGAGCCTAAGTGTACTTGGCTGACTGAACTACCTTTGAATATTTATTCAACTGGTAAATGAGCTCTGGGAATTATAAATTTTTAAACAGTGGATACATTTTTAGGTGGCTCGGTTTTAATAAAAATAAATAAATAAATGAATAAAAGACATTGTGCAGCTGTGGCTCTGTTTAAATAAAACAAGAGCCACTGGTAGGGCTTAACTTGCATGAAAGATACTGATTAAGATCAAAAATAATTTGGGATGAAGTCAAATCATTAAAACCGCTTCCGGAATTGATGGCATGAACAGCAATGACAGAGGTCATTTGTGTTATGCTTTATGGCTTGTTTAATTGTGTGGATAGAAAAAAAAAAACGCAAGCTCACGGTGATTTTAACTTCCTAGGTGGGTCAGGTGAAGTGTGTTAAAAGCTCTGCTTTGCTTGGATGTTGCTCTGCTCTGCTTGGATGTTGCTCTGCTTGGCTTGGATGTTGCTCTGCTTTGCTTGGATGTTGCTCTGCTTTGCTTGGATGTTGCTCTGCTTGGCTTGGATGTTGCTCTGCTCTGCTTGGATGTTGCTCTGCTTGGCTTGGATGTTGCTCTGCTTGGCTTGGATGTTGCTCTGCTTTGCTTGGATGTTGCTCTGCTTTGCTTGGATGTTGCTCTGCTTGGCTTGGATGTTGCTCTGCTTTGCTTGGATGTTGCTCTGCTTGGCTTGGATGTTGCTCTGCTTGGCTTGGATGTTGCTCTGCTTGGCTTGGATGTTGCTCTGCTTGGCTTGGATCTCGTTTGCGTTTTTGGATCGGATCTTGCCTGCTTTGCCCTGCTGCAAAGCGCTGTCGCTGCTGTGGAGACTGACCATATTTTTTATGGTGTACCTAAGTGGTTGAGGTCAATGCTTGCCCCAATAAAATTGGTAGCTAATAATTCGTCGGGGGGTAGGATACCCTGGTTCCAACTAATCAATTGGCTGGCTGCGTTCCGGTATGGTCTGTTGGGGGGTTTGTTGCCTTTACAGCAAATGGAAGGCACTCCACCTGAGGATGCTGCTGTTCCCTGTCTTGGCTTCCATGGAGCTCATGGAAAAGTCGGGAACTTCCTCCGAACAGAGCCATACCGCCAAACACAATTGTATGCATTCAGAATAAGCTTCTGAAATTCATCTCTGTTTCTTGTCTCGTTTTGACGAGAGTGGTTCTGACAGAACTAAGTTTTCCTCTTAGTGAAGCGTTAATGAGGTAATTTGAGTAAACTAATAAAAGGTAACAAACATGGATAAACTTTCCTCTAAGAGGAAGCATTTAAAAATATAGCTAATAACAGAACGGTTGACTCGAGCCCAGTTCAGTCAGTCTGAAACGTACCGATGGAACAAAATGTGGAATTTCCTAGAGGCACCCAAGGAATAGTGTGGGTGAAATGAGAGGGCAGTCAGGTGGGCTTTAAAATGGGAGCTGAGTGCTTATGTAAGCGCTTCAGCCTCTGCTGGACTCAGCTTAGTAACAGGGAGGAGGGCGAGGGCGATCGGTGCAGCCTTCTGCATGAGCACTCCGCTACAAAACACATTTGGAGTCACTCAGGTGGAGAGTTTCCCTGCTTGTGCTCGTAAACGTACGAGGAAAAAAGGTTTTCCTAAATGTAAAACTGTTTTTCACCAGCAACGAATACGTTGAAGAGAGATTGTATCCCTTCTTTCCTGTTTCAGTGTCTTCACCTTCATTTTCTAAGAGACTTTCTATCAGTGTTGTATAAAGTACTGAAATCTTATACTCAAGTAAAAGTATAGGTACCCCTCCAAAAAAGTCCGAGTCACTGACTGAAATGTTACTTGAGTTAAAGTCTTAAAGTATCCGAAACGTCTTGTACTTAAGTATGAGAATTACTGTAAAAATAGATGTACTTAAGTAGTGTAATGAAAAGTAAAAAGTAAACCAGGCAAATGCAGTTTGAATGACATTTTTTATATTTTGGTAAACTTTGAAGGTCAAATACACTTAAAATCTACACACAACCAAGTGCAGGCAACATTTAGACCAGGTTTAGACAGAAGATACAAACTTTGTGAACCTTTAAGTTTTTCTTCTTCATGTAAGGTCAGTGCTGAAAATGAGGCGTACATTACACCATTAAGAAAAAAATGAAACAAAAGAGGCTGCTGCTGTTATTGCCATCATTATAAACACAATTTAAAGAAAAAAATAGGAGAAAACTGAAGCTTATCTGGCATCTGAAGAGGGAGTCCAGTTTGAAACCCCTTTTGTAAACCTTTCTTAAAAATAAATAAAACAACTCGGTACAGAAAATGTTGGTCTTTCTCTCTCTTTTTTTTGTAACGAGTAACTAAACCGAACAATGAAAATGTATCGGAGTAAAAGTACGCAGTTAAGTTCGGAAATATAGTGAAGTAAAAGTGAAAGTTGTCAAAAAATTTTAAACTCGAGGAAAGTACAAAGTATTCCAAAATATACTTAAGTACAGTAGTGAAGTATTTTTACTTTGCTACTATACACTGCTTTCTCTTAGACTTCTGATAAATCAAAAGTTGAATGTGGTTTTACGTGTGAAAGGCGTGTCTTTCCTACTGTTTGGCTTACAGTGAAATATTTCTCCCATGGATGTTCTGACAGTGTCGGCGGTAGAAGGTAAAGGAGGACCCCAATGCAGCAAACAGCAGCCTGGAGGCTAACGGATGATTGGATGAAGTCTTTATTTAAAAGTAACCAAAAGTGCATCTGAGCTGGGAAACAAAAGACTAGGTAGTGGAACAACCAGAAGAGATAAAAAGAGGATAGATGGTGAAAGTAACGGCAAGGATCTGACAAAGACTGAGAGTAATAAAAGAGCAGATATCCTGAGACCAATGAGCAGCTGGGACTGATTGACCAGATAAAGGTGTGAAAGAGACCAAGGCGACAGAGGAAATCTAGGGGTGATGACAAGAAACAAGAATCTAAACAAAAGCCCAAAATAAATACTGACCAAGAACACAGAACGGAGAGTAAAGGAAGGCGCTGAGAAACCAGGAAAGACTAAGAAATCTAAGGACAGAAAAGTCAACACTCAAAAACTATGGAGCATGATGTATTTGTGGTTCCCAGAGGATAACTCTGTCACTGTGGTACTGGGACTGTTCGGTTCCTGGATCCATCCACCTGGATCCTGCTAAGCACATAAGGTGAGCTGCAACACTGCGGACTCAGGTGATTCAGTCCACTGACTTCACTCCAGTCAGTGAATCTCAATACTCGTCACACCCAGAGAACGGAGGACGCAGATGCAGGAGTTGTAATTCCAAAGCTTTTATTGAGAGGGCAGAAAGTTTAACAAGTTCCTCTAGAGAGAAACAAATCAGGCTGTGGAATATTATTCTAATAATATACTTTTCCATTTTGGAAAAGTATATCTATATAAAAATGATCAAAACTCAAAATCACTCCACTAAGCGGAGGAACAAACAAAGAACTTTGAAACTTTACGGGTAACTAAAGATCACTCCTGCTGCGGAGGAAAAAACAAAACACCTCTCCTATAAAACGGAGGAAATACTACGAGGAAATTACAAACAAAAATCACTCCAACTAGGAGGAAAAAACAAGATGGCTATAAACAAAACTATCACTGTAACTCTTACAGGATTTAATGATCAAATTTAACCTGACAAAACAAAAACTCTCTTTCGAGGATAAATACCGACTGGTAAACTTGGAAAACAGGGCTTGGTTTCAGGCTTGGACAAAGGCGAGAATGATGCACTACCATCGGACGGATACAACACACTGGCACAAGACAGGGGGAGACGCAGACTCTTAACTCATTGGCTGCCAGCCATTTTCAGGGCAGAGAGACCCATACTGCCAAGTGTTTTACAGTATTTTGACTAATTTTCCAAGACCCACAGAAAAGTGTGTCTTATGACTATGTACACACCAAAATTACCAAAAGAAAGAGTAGACTCTCTTCTTTCATCAGGAAAAAAAAGTTAGTTTCTACCATTTTCAGTCCTTTAGTAATAGACAGTAGAACATAGGTTGGTTTCATCAAAAACAGCTGTTTGACCAAAAAAAAACGGAGAAAACGAGCTTTTTTTTTTGTGCAAAGTGGCACTGCTGCCACCTAGCGGGTAATTTTGCCAGTATATTCTCTGTTTAGTGTTTATAAGCCTAAGATTTAGTGACGAACTCCGCTAGATTGTCCCCCAGCCCGCTCCGTTAAAAACGCCATTGACGTCTATAGACGTCTTTGGCACCGAAAGAGTTAAGCACAGCTGGAATCATTCATACCACAATCAGACTGGAGTGACCTGAAACGAGAGGGAAGTTAATTTTTCAAAATAAAACAGGAAATGACGAAACAATACATGAGACGAGACAAAAACCCAGATTGACCTCACCGCGGTGTGACAATAATGAGTTAAATATTGCAATAAAGAGGTGGTTTAACACACTGTTGTTTAATTATTTGGCTGATATATTTTATGCACATGCTATAATGATGATGCTGATTATTAGGGATGCAGCGATACCCCTTTTTTTCAAACCGATACGATACCGCTATAAATATGCAATGAATTGGAAGACAGGTTTCGGTGTCACTAGCCTAACCACACTGTTCCTGATTAGCTCGACATCTCCCCGAGCCGCCAATCTAAAAAAATACAACAAAAAACGACAACCTGATCGCGGTATTCGTGCAATAAATTGGTATCGCTTCATGGAATCAGTTAACTTTAACGAGTACGAGTATATTAGAATAGTATCGAACCGATACCCGATACTGGTATCGGCATCCCTACTGATTATCATTATTATTATCAGTAGCAGTGATCAACAACAATGATTCAAGTGAAGCGGATCTCTTTCGTGAGTGACTCAGAGCAACCTGAGTTTACCACCACCATGCAGCACTCCCATAAAAGGTTTGACTGAGGCTACCTTTACACGGAAACGATCTGAAACCAAAACGCAAAAGTGGCGTTTCGTTTTCACTTTTAAATCTGCGTTTAGACGAGCGTTTTAGGGTGAAAATCTGCGTGCATACGGAAACGCAAAAGTGTGTGCCGTTTCATATTTATCGATGCAGTAAACACGCCAGATGGCTAGGTGGCAACACTACCAAGACCAAGTCTTTCTACTTTCTATGTGACGAGAAACGCAGTTTTGCGTTTTCAAGAATTCCACTCTGGAGGGCGGTTTCACTTTTTTGCGTTTTCATGCCCCCAAAACGCGTTACCATCTAAACGATATAGTGCATCCACAAAAAGCGTTTTTAACCCGTTTTCGTTTCCGTGTAAAGTGCCCCTAACACTTTGACTCATAACATGGAATCCCAAAACTTAACCGTGTTGTGTCGTGTGTGCACGATTTCTCTCTTATTTTGTCGTTTTCAGCTGAAACTGCAGTACTTTTCCAATGGGGGGACTCTTACCTGTTTGCCTATTTAAATCCAACAGAAACACATAAAACAAGGACCAAAAAGACAGATAACTCAGTGGGACACAACGGGGACTGTGGTCTGGGAGGATGGGGTTTCATGTAGGGGCTCAACAATAATTCTAGTTCTGTTCATTTACTCGCTGGAGGAAGACGCATCCCTCCTGTTGCTAAATGCCTTGTCTCGTCTATTTCTTCATGTGAACTTTAGGAGAAAAATAGCAGGAAAAAAATATGAGAAAATAGAAACTGAAATGAGGCTGAAGTCAGAATCACACTGAGCAGTAACATTTTCCTCAGAAGAGAAAATAAAGCCATAATTAGTTTCTGTGGATCAATAAAAAGCGATCAAATAAAAGGTTGAAACAAATTTATTTCAGGTTGGCAACAGAAGAGGAAAAACGCCAAATTTAGTACTTTTGCTTTTACAAGACAATGTAGCATCAATGTAGATGTTTTATATAAGTCGTGGATACTGGAGGTTGTGCAACAACAGCTTAATGCAGATCTCCTCGTCAACCATGTTCATTTTAACACATTTTCAAAAGAATACGTTTTCTGTCCAGAAAAACACTTTCATTTCTTCACTGAAGAGACAAAACAAAAGACAGTGAATTCAAACACTTTGCTGCAGCTTTTATCCATCCTAATTGCTTCCCTTCAGTCGTCTTTGTTTCATTTCAAAGTGGCGCCCTCTAAAAAAATGGAACTGGCTGTTACAAGCTTCACCTTGAACAGAAGAAAGAAGAAATATCTGAGGAAGTTTTCACACGACAGCAGAGAAAGCTGGATGTGCTTTGACAAGTTCTGCATTGATTTTTATTTTTTTTTTAACCCTGACAACATGTATTTGATGCATTAAAGATTAGAAGCTGGGCTCTATAAGCATTCCTTCCTCCCTCATGTGGTTTCCATGAAGGACACAAGTATAATCAAGCAGAAAAGTTTGCGGACACAGAAAGTAAACCACTTTCTAAAATCAACAACTATTAAAGGATTCAATCATTTTTCATCTGATTTAACGGCACTGAATTCAAATTAATCAGTTCATTAATTAATCAAGACTCTGGGTTTATTGAACCGATATAAGACAGAAGAATCATGGTGAGATTTTGACTCTTCTATGTTTCCCTGCTTCAGCACACCTGATTCAGATTAATGCATCATTAGCAGGCTTGTGCAGAACTTAAAGCCATAATGTGTAATATTTCACGTTGTCTATTAACAAATTTGAGTCTTATCATTCACAAGTATTACCTCAATCGTTATTAATTACCTCCATCACAAAAGTGCAGTGTTCTTATATTCTTTATATTCAGCATACGAATGTACATAAGAGTGTTACACTCCAATGAATGTCTCCATGTCGCTCCGCCATTTTAAAACTACGGGATTTGTAGAAGGACATGTCATCAGCTTCGCATTTTCTGTTTCCACATTGGAAACGGAAAATATAATAATGAGTAATAATGAACTCATATGATAATGGTGGCCTTAACTTTTTAGACTTTTACAACCAATAACCAATAACTTCATACCAAATTTTCTCTAAATTAGGAGGCCTGAATGTCTTTTTACTTTTGTAATTATAATGTTGAAAAAAATCCCCTCAAAACTATCCTACTTTCATAAACAGACGCTTCTTTCTTGGTCATTGATCTACAAACGTAATTTTTCCCCACATAGATACGACATATTGAACAATATTGGTATGAAGTTCCAAATTAAAGATGGGTGTTGTGTTCACTCCTTCCACTCCTCCAGGGAGGTTTCGTATATTTTGTTTAGATCGCATCGATTTGGGTCTTGACGAAAACTGGAAGTGATGTCGTTAAGAAAATAAAAACGGGATGAAACGGGAACTTTGTCGTCATTAGAAGAAGCATACCAGCGACATGAAACTGAAGAATGCTTTCACTTACATTCTGATACATTGCCCAATGTGGTAAGTTCATGTTGAATGTTGTAAACAATCGGGAAATGTGTTTTTTCTGCAGATTAGCATTAAGCTATTGAAATATACTAGCTGTTTCTAAGGGTTCTGTACGTTAGCGGCTAGTTAGCGAAATGCTAGCACTTGTTTAGTGCATTAAACAGATTGAAGGTGATGTGTTCAAAGGGAAATGATATATGGCCTATAATGTTGTAAAATGTGAGTTAAAGCCAGCTCAACTTTGGCTGTGATATGATCATATGTTTTAATGTGAAGCTTTAACCCCTTAACGCCTATTGTCGCATATATGCTACAAACCGTTTGACTCAATCAACCAGCTGAGATAGCATCTTTATTCCCCCAATGCCGGTTAGTCCATATTCACTACGACCGCAAAGTGACGGACTTATTTCCTGTTGCAGATTTATATAAATAAATATGTAAAAAAAAAAAAAAGGTGAATAAAAAACCATTGTTTTTTCACTGTTATATTACTGTGTTGTTGTTATCTTATTATTGACCATTATGCCTGGTGTTGCAAATAAGCAACATAACAAAATTTCTATTTATTTTTTGTGCAAAAGTGAAATTAATAATCTCAGCATTATTTACCATCTACTTAAAGGCTAAAACACACACAAAACATTCTTTTATATACAGCTATATAAATTCAGGCATTAAGGGGTTAAAATGTATGGTTTAAAATTTGTATTTATTTGAATGCTATAAAATGCTAAATATTGTAAATTTATTTGTTTACAGTTTAACCGGTTTGATTGTGTAATTCACAAGGCAATAAACAACAACAACAACAAAGACTACCTTATGTTATTTGTAACAATGGGTTCTTGATAAATTGTTTAAGCCAATTTATTTTCAAAGTATTATTTCCGTTTTGGTTAATGTCGTTTTATCTGTGAATGGCACTTCAGGGCCACCGTACTGAAGGGCTCTTGACCAGATATTAAAAAAGCATGTTGTGAGTCAGAAATGAGAACGTGTTGGATCCTAATTATATTTACAAGAAGGTGTCGTCGGAGAATTGTGTGTTCAATGAAGCTTTGAAAGGTTATTTGATAGGATAAAACCTGCAGCGCTTCAGCGAAGCTTCGGCCCACCGTTAGCTCTGAGCTCGGGTGGGCAGCGTGTGCATCAGCCTGATTTAATGTGAACTGGCAGATCACTGAGGCCTCGTGGTGGAAACCTTTCACCTGTGCAGCAGGACGCAGAGTTCAGACAACAGGCCCGAGTGTATTCAGGGCGACAGAGTACATCTGTACACGCGGAGCGCTGAGAAACGTTCAGTTCCACAAAGCAGCCATCAGAGAGAACGCTGTGCTTGTACTCTCTCAGGTCTGCAGAGCGGTCGACCGAACAGCACGGCAGATTGTTTTTCAAGAAATTTCTCCGTTTCATGTCACCAGAAGCACTCGGATGTCTGCATCCTGCTCTGTTATAAGCAAAGGATGCCTTTTTTCCCCTCGATTTCTCAATCAATCACCCCACATTTATTCATACGTGATGACAGAAGAAATGTCCTTTAGTTACACGTCTGCTCATGTTTCTAATTATGTAAAAAAAATAGGGCTGGGTGAGTTAACTCTAATTAATTAAAATAACTGTAATTATTTAAAGTGATAAATATTTTTTCGCAAATTAACGCAGGTTTTTATTTTTTGGGGCTTTTGTGCCTTTAATGGAAAGTTCAGAGAGACAGGAAGCAGGGGGCAGAGAGAGGGGGAACGACATGCAGCACAGGGCCGTCCGATGCGGGACTCGAACCAGGTTTTTATTTTGTAAAAGTCTGTTGCTCACAGGCTTTTATTTTGTAAAAGTCTGTTGCTCACAGGCTTTTATTTTGTAAAAGTCTGTTGCTCACAGGCTTTTATTTTGTAAAAGTCTGCTGCTGTCTGCTGTGGAACAGGAAAAGAAAGTAATCGGCGGATCCACCAAACAGGGAGAAGGGTACGGAACTTTTACTCGGCCATTTTAATTTCATTCATATGGCAGCACATTTAAAATAAAACTAAATGCTAAAAGCTATACGCTACTTTTGGATTCATTTTTGGATTCTGTGTACAAATGCGATTAATCGTGATTAATCAGGGAAATCATGTGATTAATTAGATTAAACATTTTAATCGTTGCCCAGCACTAAAAAAATTTTTTTTAAATGCAGATAAATGGTGTTTTTAGTATTAAATCCAGTATTTAGGGGAGCTCTGTTCCACACAGCTTTGAGCAGGGACAGTGTTTGTCCATCTCTTCAGACCAGAGGTGGGTAGTAACCAGTTACATTTACTTCAGTAAGTTTTTGAAAACATTATACTTCTAGGAGTAGTTTTAAATCTCTATACTTTTTACTTTTCCTTGAGTAGATGTGTGCAGCAGAAACTGTCCTCTTACTCCGCTACATTAGGCTACAATGAGCTGGTTACTTCTCTTCTTACCTCTTTGGTATTCTACGCCTCATTATTTTTATCCCCCCGCGTACGCCTCATTTTAATGTTTTATTCTGACAGAGAGAGAGACTTCCGCCAAAGGCTCTACCACCTGACTGTGTTCCACCAATCAGACGCAGCCGTGCAGTCTGGTCACGTGACCGTACTCGATCTCAGCGGCGGGACGGGTTAGCTTTAGCATTAGCAGTCGTAGCAAACAAACAAAGAAACAGATGAAAAATGTCAGAACCAACGGTGGGAAATGAAGACGCAGACGAGGCCTCATACTGAAAGCATGTTTACCTTACAAAGAGTGAGAAACAGCAGCTACATTATGTGTCTTCTGTGGCAACCAAAACAAGGCAATTTTATTTGTAGAGCACAATTCGTACACAAGGTAATTCAAAGTGCTTTACAGCTACATAAAATCACAAGAAGGCAATAAAATCATTAAAAAAACAACAACAAACAAACAAGAAAAATAAAACATAAAAAATAATCATTAATTAATTAATTTAAAAGTGAAGAGTGCAGATAAAATACTTTCAGGTGCCATATGCACAGCTAAATAGAACTGTTTTCAGCCTGGATTTAAACATTGTCAGAGTTTCATTTCAGCAGAAACTCAACATCTAACTTGAGGAAACATGTAGCGCTAAGTTTCCTAAACTCGTTTTTCCCCCATGGATAGGTGAATGTTTGTTGTTTAGGTTACATATGGGTTACATATGTTTTAAACATTTCCTAAGTCTCTTTTATTTTTTATTGAAGTTCTTGAATTTACCTGGATTATTTTAATTTAAGCTATTTTGTAATTAATTAATTAATTTTAATTTATTTGATCAATTGGCTGAACTCTAATTGGCCTAAAGATGATTATTTAGTATGTTTGTCTGTCTGATTGAATGCTTGTGTTAACAAATAAATCAGACGTTACTCAACAGTTACTCAGTACTTGAGTAGTTTTTTCACCGAGCACTTTTTTACTCTTACTCAAGTAATTATTTGGATGACTACTTTTTACTTTTACTTGAGTCCTATTATTCTGAAGTAACAGTACTTTTACTTGAGAACAGTTTCTGGCTGCTCTGCCCACCTCTGCTTCAGGCACAGCTGAGGATTCCCACCATCTGAGCATTTTGTCTCATGTAATATTCAACGATTCTATGTTTTTGCACTAAAGTCTGCATCTGTTGGGCCGACAAACACGGTCAGTATGCACGAAGTTTACTGTCAAAGCTGAATGAACTCAAGCTGAATAAATAGTGTGACGCACACTGGGGCACAAGTTATTTTAGCTCCAGTAAAAATATATCCATGCTGATACCTGGAATACAGACTCTACAGACTTTCAGGTTTTATTTGAGAGCACTCACTTCCACAGTGGAGTCACAGCTCTGCTCAGAACCCCGTGGACAGCTGAGGGCGATTTCTTCCTCATTTCTTCATCAGTTAAGCAGGTAAACGGTCTGCTGTCGGTTTGGGGCTGCAGCTGTGAACTCCCGACATGCTCAGAACAGTTTCTGCTTCCTGAGAAACAGAACCTGGATGCAGCATGAAAACAATGAATGTAAAAAGTAGGGCTGGGCGAGTTAACTCGTTAATTATTTAACGGCGTTAAATATTTTATTGCGCATTAACGCAGGTTTTAGTCATTAATGTTTACAATTTATTTTTATTTATTTTTATTTTTTGGAGCTTTTGTGCCTTTAATGGATAGGAAAGTTCAGAGAGACAGGAAGCAGGGGGCAGAGAGAGGGGGAACAACACGCAGCACAGTGCTGTCTGATGCGGGACTCGAACTGGGTTTTTATTTTGGCTTTTATTTTGTAAAAGTCTGTTGCTCACAGGCTTTTATTTTGTGAAAGTCTGTTGCTGTCTACTGCGGAACCGGAAAAGAAAGTAATCGGCGGATCCACCGATGAAAATGTTTAATCTAATTAATCACATGATTTCCCTGATTAATCACAATTAATCGCATTTCAGAATCCAAAAATGAATCCAAAAGTAGTGTATAGCTTTTAGCATTTAGCTTTATTTTAAATGTGCTGCCATATGAATGAAAGTGCCATAACATTTGTTGTGCAAACACACTTTTAACATCAGCATCTTTCTGTAGTTTTTATGTAGAAGCCTCGCTCCACTGTCTGTTTCCTTGAATGACTTGCTGCTATCAGTTGTGTGTTTTGCCTTTAAGTGATATTTTAGACTGGAACTACTACGCTGAGAAGACAATTCAACTTGGCAGAGTTTACAGATGACTTTGGTTCTGTCCACTCCGCCGTCTGGAAGAACTTTAAAATGAAAATGGCCGAGTAAAAGTTCCGTACCCTTCTCCATGTTTGGTGGATCCGCCGATTACTTTCTTTTCCTGTTCCACAGCAGACAGCAGCAGACTTTTACAAAATAAAAGCCTGTGAGCAGCAGACTTTTACAAAATAAAAGCCTGTGAGCAACAGACTTTTACAATAATAAAAGCCTGTGAGCAACATACTTTTACAAAATAAAAGCCTGTGAGCAACAGACTCTTACAAAATAAAAGCCTGTGAGCAACAAACCTTTACAAAATAAAAGCCTGTGAGCAACGGACTTTTACAAAATAAAAGCCTGTGAGCAACAAACTTTTACAATAATAAAATAAATAATAAAACCTGCGCTAATGCGCGATAGCATACTTATCGGCGTTAAATAATTTAAAAAAGTGAGAGAAAATTAGAAAAAAAATGCGAAAATGTTCCTGTATGAGGCCCAATGAGTGTAATCCCAAAGAAATATATAGGTTAAGATGATAATAAGTCGACTTATTCAGCAGAGGTCTAATGTTGTTTTCACATCCGTCTCTTATTCCGTCAGGATTCTCACACTCTTATCCATTTAAAGCCGCGTGTTGAAGCTCAAAAATGAGATTTTGTTCGCGCTGCTCTCCGGCCTGATCTGATTTACAGGTGCTTAGACATGCATTGTAATCAGCACTGTTGCTGCCAGGAGGTAATTCATTAAATACCTCGCAGTCTCACTAAAATGAGTGGAAACTACGAGCCAGAAAGACACAAGAGGAAGGAAACGAGATGGAGAAGGGAAAGGGGTCAGATGAGCCATGGCCGGCGGAGGAGGATGAGGGCTTCTTCCCTTTCATGGGGATGCTTTCCATCTACAGATAAGTACACATGAGTCTAATAACAGCAAATATTTTATGCTGAGATCTGAAAGCCTTTTTGTTGGACGTCTGCTGCAGCTGTGAGGTCACCATGGCAACTATCCATTTTTCCGAACGGATGCAGTTTGGCAATCAGCGGCTTTCACTCTGACCGAAGACAAAGAAAGACGGAAAGATAAAAAGCAGAGCGCGGCCGCCTCCCCCCCGAAGGCCGAGGTCATTTGGGCAGATTGTGGGAATTTGTAAAAGTGCAGGAATGAGATAATGAGAGACAAAAGCCTGGAAAGTGCCTCCTGGAGGACTTTCTGCAGAGTATGAATAGTTAAAGACTGCAGCCAACGAGCCCGTCCACTCTCCTGTGGAGAGCTTTAAGTGTAAATCGTGCCTCGTGTCTAAAGATAAAACTGCTGCCAGCTCTCGTCCAACTCGGTTTTTTATTCGAAGAGAGAAGATGTATCGATTTCTGTGCTTGTTTGTTTTTTTAAAAACTTTTTGCGAAAGCAAGGAAAGCTGTTGCTGTGTTTTCAGACCGCAGGTCAGCTTTTCTTCTCCATCTCCCCAAGGTTTGAAGTTCAAGAAAAGTTTATTTTTCCTATTTTGTATCATTTTTGAAAGAAGAATGAGAAAAATTGAGCTCTCAGATGGGGCTCTAACTCGTTCAGTCTCCTTTAAAGAAGATAATGTTGCACGAATCTAAAAGTCTGATGGACATTCGGTGTTTTTTTGAGGAACTTAATTACTTTGATATTGTTCTGACAAAAGACAAATGAATAAATTACTAGAGCTGTAACAAAATCCGGGTTATCCGGTTTTCAACCCGGATAAATACGTCACCCGGGCAGACCGGATGGTGGCATGCATTTGATCCGCCTTAAAAAAAATAAAAAATGATCCGCACAAGTCGAGCCAGACGGCATTTCATTATGTCAACAAATGGCAGTTACAGCGCTCTTGCACCTTAGTCGTGAGAGAAATGATGAAACCGGAATATATATATATCCCTCTTTAGTTGCCTACTAGGCTACAGTCATTCTCTAGCATGGTGTTCAGTCACGAACACACAGTCACACACTGAGTGAAACGAAACCTAACCCCCGCCCCGTTTGTCACGAGCCCGTTGTGAGCCACGCCCCCTACTGATCCTCCGTCCTGACTTGCGATCCGTCCGTCTCGACGTGTGGATATGGCAGCTTAGGCTTGCGATATTACAGTGAGGGACGAATCCCCGCTGACTCGTACCACCTGGTTTCGTTTCATTTGACCAACTCGGCAGCATCAGCGAGTGGTCTGGGTGACTCACGGCCCGACAGCGAATCGAAACTTAAAAAGCTCCGAGTTGGCATGGATTCGCTACTTGCCTGTCTGACCGCTGAGTCACCCAGCGCCAGCGATTCAGCGGTCAGACGGGCAAGTAGCAGATCCATGCCAACTCGGATCTTTTTAAGTTTCGATTCTGCCGGCAGCAAGGATTGTCGACTCGTCAACCCATCTGACTGCTGAAGCCTCTGTACCTCGCTACAGGCAGATACAGGCAGCTACAGGCAGATACAGGCAGCTACAGGCAGATACAGGCAGCTACAGGCAGCTACAGGCAGCTACAGGCAGATACAGGCAGCTACAGGCAGCTACAGGCAGCTACAGGCAGCTACAGGCAGATACAGGCAGCTACAGGCAGCTACAGGCAGCTACAGGCAGCTACAGGCAGCTACAGGCAGCTACAGGCAGATACAGGCAGATACAGGCAGCTACAGGCAGCTACAGGCAGCTACAGGCAGATACAGGCAGCTACAGGCAGCTACAGGCAGATACAGGCAGATACAGGCAGATACAGGCAGCTACAGGCAGATACAGGCAGCTACAGGCAGCTACAGGCAGATACAGGCAGATACAGGCAGATACAGGCAGCTACAGGCAGATACAGGCAGATACAGGCAGCTACAGGCAGACACAGGCAGATACAGGCAGATACAGGCAGCTACAGGCAGCTACAGGCAGATACAGGCAGCTACAGGCAGATACAGGCAGATACAGGCAGCTACAGGCAGATACAGGCAGATACAGGCAGCTACAGGCAGCTACAGGCAGATACAGGCAGATACAGGCAGCTACAGGCAGATACAGGCAGATACAGGCAGATACAGGCAGATACAGGCAGATACAGGCAGCTACAGGCAGATACAGGCAGATACAGGCAGATACAGGCAGCTACAGGCAGATACAGGCAGATACAGGCAGATACAGGCAGATACAGGCAGATACAGGCAGATACAGGCAGCTACAGGCAGATACAGGCAGATACAGGCAGCTACAGGCAGATACAGGCAGATACAGGCAGCTACAGGCAGCTACAGGCAGATACAGGCAGATACAGGCAGATACAGGCAGATACAGGCAGCTACAGGCAGATACAGGCAGCTACAGGCAGATACAGGCAGATACAGGCAGCTACAGGCAGATACAGGCAGATACAGGCAGCTACAGGCAGCTACAGGCAGATACAGGCAGATACAGGCAGATACAGGCAGATACAGGCAGCTACAGGCAGCTACAGGCAGATACAGGCAGCTACAGGCAGATACAGGCAGATACAGGCAGATACAGGCAGATACAGGCAGATACAGGCAGATACAGGCAGCTACAGGCAGATACAGGCAGATACAGGCAGATACAGGCAGCTACAGGCAGATACAGGCAGATACAGGCAGATACAGGCAGATACAGGCAGATACAGGCAGCTACAGGCAGATACAGGCAGCTACAGGCAGATACAGGCAGATACAGGCAGCTACAGGCAGATACAGGCAGATACAGGCAGCTACAGGCAGCTACAGGCAGATACAGGCAGATACAGGCAGATACAGGCAGCTACAGGCAGCTACAGGCAGATACAGGCAGATACAGGCAGATACAGGGAGCTACAGGCAGCTACAGGCAGATACAGGCAGATATAGGCAGCTACAGGCAGCTACAGGCAGCTACAGGCAGATACAGGCAGATACAGGCAGCTACAGGCAGCTACAGGCAGATACAGGCAGCTACAGGCAGCTACAGGCAGCTACAGGCAGCTACAGGCAGATACAGGCAGCTACAGGCAGCTACAGGCAGCTACAGGCAGATACAGGCAGATACAGGCAGATACAGGCAGCTACAGGCAGATACAGGCAGCTACAGGCAGCTACAGGCAGATACAGGCAGATACAGGCAGATACAGGCAGCTACAGGCAGATACAGGCAGATACAGGCAGATACAGGCAGCTACAGGCAGCTACAGGCAGATACAGGCAGCTACAGGCAGATACAGGCAGATACAGGCAGATACAGGCAGCTACAGGCAGCTACAGGCAGATACAGGCAGCTACAGGCAGATACAGGCAGATACAGGCAGCTACAGGCAGATACAGGCAGATACAGGCAGCTACAGGCAGATACAGGCAGATACAGGCAGCTACAGGCAGATACAGGCAGATACAGGCAGATACAGGCAGCTACAGGCAGCTACAGGCAGATACAGGCAGATACAGGCAGCTACAGGCAGCTACAGGCAGATACAGGCAGCTACAGGCAGCTACAGGCAGCTACAGGCAGCTACAGGCAGATACAGGCAGATACAGGCAGCTACAGGCAGATACAGGCAGATACAGGCAGATACAGGCAGATACAGGCAGCTACAGGCAGATACAGGCAGATACAGGCAGATACAGGCAGCTACAGGCAGCTACAGGCAGATACAGGCAGCTACAGGCAGATACAGGCAGATACAGGCAGCTACAGGCAGATACAGGCAGCTACAGGCAGATACAGGCAGATACAGGCAGCTACAGGCAGATACAGGCAGATACAGGCAGATACAGGCAGATACAGGCAGCTACAGGCAGATACAGGCAGCTACAGGCAGCTACAGGCAGCTACAGGCAGATACAGGCAGATACAGGCAGATACAGGCAGCTACAGGCAGATACAGGCAGATACAGGCAGATACAGGCAGATACAGGCAGATACAGGCAGCTACAGGCAGCTACAGGCAGCTACAGGCAGATACAGGCAGCTACAGGCAGATACAGGCAGATACAGGCAGCTACAGGCAGATACAGGCAGATACAGGCAGATACAGGCAGATACAGGCAGATACAGGCAGCTACAGGCAGATACAGGCAGATACAGGCAGCTACAGGCAGCTACAGGCAGATACAGGCAGATACAGGCAGCTACAGGCAGCTACAGGCAGATACAGGCAGATACAGGCAGATACAGGCAGCTACAGGCAGATACAGGCAGATACAGGCAGCTACAGGCAGCTACAGGCAGATACAGGCAGATACAGGCAGCTACAGGCAGCTACAGGCAGCTACAGGCAGATACAGGCAGATACAGGCAGCTACAGGCAGATACAGGCAGATACAGGCAGATACAGGCAGATACAGGCAGCTACAGGCAGCTACAGGCAGCTACAGGCAGATACAGGCAGCTACTGGCAGATACAGGCAGATACAGGCAGCTACAGGCAGATACAGGCAGATACAGGCAGCTACAGGCAGATACAGGCAGATACAGGCAGATACAGGCAGATACAGGCAGATACAGGCAGCTACAGGCAGCTACAGGCAGCTACAGGCAGATACAGGCAGATACAGGCAGATACAGGCAGATACAGGCAGCTACAGGCAGATACAGGCAGATACAGGCAGCTACAGGCAGATACAGGCAGATACAGGCAGATACAGGCAGATACAGGCAGATACAGGCAGCTACAGGCAGATACAGGCAGATACAGGCAGATACAGGCAGATACAGGCAGATACAGGCAGATACAGGCAGATACAGGCAGATACAGGCAGATACAGGCAGATACAGGCAGCTACAGGCAGCTACAGGCAGATACAGGCAGATACAGGCAGCTACAGGCAGCTACAGGCAGATACAGGCAGCTACAGGCAGATACAGGCAGATACAGGCAGCTACAGGCAGATACAGGCAGATACAGGCAGATACAGGCAGATACAGGCTCGGTTAGCGTGGCTTCATGCATCTTGTACAGTCGTTGAAAAATAATCATTTAGTGATATAGGGAGGGCAAGATCATTCCATGTTGTTTACTTGTAGGTAGGGCTGTGACTCGATTAAAATTTTTAATCGCGTTAACTACAGGCTTTGAAATTAATTAATCGAAATTAATCGCATTTTAATCGCATATACTTTATCCTTTAGAAAATTAACATTTTCAACAATATTTCAACAAACACAGAACATATCCCTATTTGAAATCTGAATGTAGCATGCATGAAAACACAGTATATAGGGCTCGGGCACACGCGTTGCATTCTGGGATATGGTCGCCATATTGAAGGCACAATCTCGTAAACAAACCCTGAGGCAAGACAGAGATCAAGGACCAAACAGTGAGAGAAAAGTGAGAGAAAAGCATGTTAAAATCGAGGAAAGGATGTGGGATATACCGGGATACATTACAGAAGGAAGCCAGAGATCGGTACATACAGAAGATTGGCGTTATAAACGGACTGGACCCTTATGAAATACCGAGCAAGGAATGGATTGTCGACAAAGATTTACTGCCGAAGTTCACCCTTTCGGACATAATTGCGTATATAGTATGTGGTGTCAGTGCTTATACTTTGCAACAGTTTCAATTCTAATGACACTTTTGTCATGTTACTCTACTTGTAAATAAATAATGAAACACACACACTTGGCTGTATCTCAAAGCATATTTATTTCAGACGACTTCAACTTTGCACAACACTCCTGCTCATGGTGGTCAGAGTACAACATACAGACACAATCTTGTCAAAGAATGTTTTGTCTTCACCTTCGCATGGCAAAACTATGTTGATAGGTACTTTTGCTGACAAAAAGGTGTATTGTTTCTGACAGTTCCAGTCGCCCTTTCCATGTGAATTTGGAGATGGGCAATTTTCCTTGTATTTTCCACATTAAATTAAGATTAAGATCAGATTTATTGTCATGTATACATGCATACACACGAAATTTGTCCTCCGCTTTTAACCCATTGAGACGTCCCTTGCTTCCAACTGACAGTGTCCTGTTGTGAAGGCGGGGATCTTTACCTCAGCACACAAAAGTCTGTAACTTACCAGAATGAAAATGCAGAGAACACACTCTCATCGACACCGGGATTGAGTGGAAAGTTATGCTTGGTCGTCTTACAGCAGCGATCCATGCTAGTCGACGACGCTTTGTTATCTCGGACACTTGGTCTCCGTGGGTGCGCCTCCAAGCAGGAAACTGGTAAAAAGATAAACCATTTACGATTTCCCCCCCATTCCTGTCACGGTTTACGCTATTGCACCCCACGACACAGCAACGTGCGACCATAGTGGCAAAGACAATAAGTAAAATAGATAAACCAACGAAGAAAGTTCCGAGACCAGGCGGGAGTACGTCTGCGCGCAGTGGAAAACAATGTAAACAAAACAGTTCTGAGCCTCCAGTATGGCCGCCGCTCACGTAGTGACGTCACGTGCCCGAGCCCTATAGAATCTTGGATGTTAAGCTGCGTTGGGCCCCCGTTAGCTTCCACGCTAGCTGTACATGTCCGAGACACATAATGGCTCGGCGGCCAGCAATCGGATAAACCATTGAAGTGAATCAATCCTGTGAAAGAATGAAAACAAGTGAATGAAACCTGCACTCACCCATTATGAAGTTAACTCTGCCAGCCCTTCCATAACCTGCTCAGCCAACTCCTTGACGTCGGGTATGGTTGGTAACGTTACGGCGGCTAGCATTAGCAACGAGGCTGCTAGGCTTGCTAAATCGGTAAGCATTAGGCTACTGAAGAAAGCTAGTCTTTTTAGCTACGTAATATTATCATCTTTCTTCTCGGCTATAACCTTTGTTTACGGCCACTGGCTTTAACCTGACGAGCTAGCTGTCAAATCACCGGAAGTTTTCACCGGAAGTACTGGCGCACACACAAAAGCTCTCTCCAGACATATCATTCTTTCATTCCGCCCAGATGAAATTTAATGCCGCATGAAATATTGGCTACACAACGAGCCCCTCGTCAGCCCTCATCATCAGTAAATTTCTGAGTGGGTGCGATCAGTCTTGCTTGACTTGCGTCCATCCGTCTGTATTTAAAAAAAAATAAAATAAAATTATAGTGTGCGATTAAAATGCGTTATTTTTTTTAACGCGCTAATATATGTGTAGTTAATTAATCGAAATTAACGCGCTAAAGTCCCAGCCCTACTTGTAGGTCTAAACTCAGCATTGCCTCACCTAATGCTACCACATTTGTCGCTGTGTAAATGCACACACTAGCTGTTGTGTCTGGCTTTCAGATAAAATGGCATTGAATTATTACTTGACAAAAATAAATGAATGAACTTGTAGCCGTAGGCTGCTCTTTGATTTATCAAAATGAATTAATAAATGAGACAAAAAAAGGCGAGGCGCATAGCCACTAAACGGCAGAAAGGGTTTTTTTTGTTTTTTTTTTAATAAGTGACCCAAGTGATTCAAATGATCCGTATAACTCGAATCCCCTCCTCGAAATTATCCAATCAGCCCGAATTGCCCAAAAGATTCAAGTTAAGCATCTCTGTAAATTAGAGCAGGAATTCCATAAAACAAGACAAAAACAAAGGAGAAGAATGCATGACTGAAATTACATGGAAGGTCAGATTATAATCTTTAAAAGAACAAAGAAAGTCAGGAGCTATAAATACAGATATATACAGAGAGAGGTCACAACAACAGGTGAGGATAAAGACATGAAGTAAATACTAGTTATACACACAGCAATCAGCACAAGAAAGCCAAACTGAACACTATTACAGGACATTGTTCCTCTCTCTTTGGCTTTAGAGAGTTGAGCCCAGACATCTTGGCTCGTTTTCATTGTTTTTATTGTAATTTACAGCTTTTTAAGCACTTTGGTCAACAGTGCTGTAAAATGAAGTTAAAGTTGAAGCTGAAACCTGGAAACCTCAACAAAACTTATCATAAAAAACTGCAGATCATGACACACAAAGCAGGAGCGTTTTCATCAAGCTGCTGCCTCAGTTTGGAAATGACAGCAGAGGATTTTCAGTGAGTTTCAGTGAGTACTCTGATTACTGTTTGTAGTAATCAGAGTAATCAAAAGGAAACTTTACCTGCAAAATTCAGCACGAGTGACGCAGTTAAAACAGAACCTTTTGGCTTTTTTGATGACAAAGAGTGCAGAAATTCCCAAAAAGAACACTTCTCCAGCTGTGAAGCATGGCGGTGGGCTGATCATGCTTTGGGCCGGCACCATAAACATGTTAGTGGGAAGAATGAAGTCAATTAAAAGCCATAAAATACTGGAAGGAAATTTAAAAATGTCTGTAAAAAAAAAAGCTGATCAGGAATGGGGAGAAGCCCCTGCAACAATATAATTAGTGTAAGGGTTAACCCTAACTGACCAGGTTAGGTTAGAGTTAGGGTTAACTAGGATGAGTAAGGGTTAACTCTAATTGACCAGGTTAAGTTAGAGTTAGGGTTAACTAGGGTGAGTAAGGGTTAACCCTAACTTACCAGGTTAGGTTAGAGTTAGTGCTAACTAGGGTGAGTAAGGGTTAACCCTAACTTACTAGGTTAGGTTAGAGTTAGTGTTAACTAGGGTGAGTTAGGGTTAACCCTAACTGACCAGGTTAGGTTAGTTAGGGTTAACCCTAACTGACCAGGTTAGGTTAGAGTTAGGGTTAACTAGGGTGAGTAAGGGTTAACTCTAATTGACCAGGTTAAGTTAGAGTTAGGGTTAACTAGGGTGAGTAAGGGTTAACCCTAACTTACCAGGTTAGGTTAGAGTTAGTGCTAACTAGGGTGAGTAAGGGTTAACCCTAACTGACCAGGTTAGGTGAGAGTTAGGGTTAACTAGTGTGAGTAAGGGTTAACCCTAACTGACCAGGTTAGGTTAGTTAGGGTTAACACAAACTAACCAGGTTAGGGTTAACCCTAACTGATAAAGTTTGGTTAGTGTTAGGGTTAACTAGTGTGAGTAAGGGTTAACCCTAACTGACCAGGTTAGGTTAGTTAGGGTTGACACAAACTAACCAGGTTAGGGTTAACCCTAACTGATAAAGTTTGGTTAGTGTTAGGGTTAACTAGTGTGAGTAAGGGTTAACCCTAACTGACCAGGTTAGGTTAGTTAGGGTTAACACAAACTAACCAGGTTAGGGTGAACCCTAACTGATAAAGTTTGGTTAGTGTTAGGGTTAACTAGTGTGAGTAAGGGTTAACCCTAACTGACCAGGTTAGGTTAGTTAGGGTTGACACAAACTAACCAGGTTAGGGTTAACCCTAACTGATAAAGTTTGGTTAGTGTTAGGGTTAACTAGTGTGAGTAAGGGTTAACCCTAACTGATCAGGTTAGGTTAGAGTTAGGGTTAGGTTAGAGTTAGGGTTAACTAGTGTGAGTAAGGGTTAACCCTAACTGATCAGGTTAGGTTAGAGTTAGGGTTAACTAGGGTGAGTAAGGGTTAATCCTTACTGATCAGGTTAGGTTAGAGTTAGGGTTAACACTAACTAACCAGGTTAGGTTGGAGTTAGGGTTAGGTTAGAGTTAGGGTTAACTAGTGTGAGTAAGGGTTAACCCTAACTGATCAGGTTAGGTTAGAGTTAGGGTTAACTAGTGTGAGTAAGGGTTAACCCTAACTGATCAGGTTAGGTTAGAGTTAGGGTTAACTGGGGTGAGTAAGGGTTAATCCTTACTGATCAGGTTAGGTTAGAGTTAGGGTTAGGTTGGAGTTAGGGTTAGGTTAGAGTTAGGGTTAACTAGTGTGAGTAAGGGTTAATCCTTACTGATCAGGTTAGGTTAGAGTTAGGGTTAACTAGGGTGAGTAAGGGTTAATCTTTACTGATCAGGTTAGGTTAGAGTTAGGATTAACTGGGGTGAGTTAGGGTTCTGTGAAAAGGTGGAAAATCCTCACAGTTTCACACTGTGTGACAGTTTTATTCAGCTCTGAAATTTGAGCTCAGAGTCTGCGCTTCAATTGCATTTTAATTGTTTCATTTCAAAACCCCGTGCAGTGGTGCACCAAACCAAAATGATGAAAGCCTGCTGGAACCAAACACACAGCAGACTGAGGAGCAGCGCTTTGTGTGGCTCCTCTGCTTTCTTATTTAACATCTACGCTGCCACCTGATGCCCACGGAAACACAACCCGCGACAATGTGGCGACCATTAAAGTCTCACTTGTGGCCGTTTGAGACACCATCTGCAGAGACCCGCGCCCCGCTCAGACCTCTCAGGGAGGAGGTCGCAGTGGATGGTTTGGCATACAAACTGACTGATTTAGGGATGCTGTTCACATGTCGTTTCCTAGCAACTGTCAGTATGATTCTTTTGACCATGACTGGGGTCTTTCTCTAAACTTGAGACAGTACGCCACCAATTTAGCTTGCGCTGCGCCCCAAACAGTCAGACTCGATGCGGCCCAAAGGAGAATCATAAGTGCTGCCGGATCCTTATTCCTTTTACACTGGAAAAAAAGCCCCTCCAAAAATAAGTAAGAAAAAACAACAAATAAAAGATGTTTTTGCTTGAAATAAGATGTGATATTTGGGACTTTTGAGATAAAAGTGATCTTGAAATTAGCTTAAAAACCTCTTCAAATGAAAAAAAAAAGCTTGTTTCATATGATATGTGACTCAAAACAATTTGTTTTCAAGACTTTTTCATTTAACAAGATATTCCAGATGTATTGTATTAAAACAAGTCCCTATATCTGGCTGAAATAGTACTTGTTAGGCTGAAAAAAAAATCAAAGTCTTACCAAGTATATTTGTCTCATTTCTAGTCAAAATATCTCATTACACTTAATATAAGACACAACTGCCTAACAAGTGCTATTTCAGCCAGATATAGGGACTTGTTTGAAGACAATACATCTGAGATATCTTGTTAAATGAAAAAGTCATGAAAACAAATTGTTTTGAGTCACATATCATATGAAACAAGCTTTTTCTGACATTTGAAGAGGTTTTTAAGCTAATTTCAAGATAACTTTTAACTCAAAAGTCTCTAAATATCACATCTTATTTCAAGAAATCTTGACAAGCCGATTTTCACTAGTTAGATTTATTTGCTTATTTCAAGCAAAAACATCTTTTATTTGTTGTTTTTTTACTTATTTTTGGAGGGGCATTTTTTCCAGTGTAGGCAGTTGTGTCTTATATTAAGTGTAATGAGATATTTTGACTAGAAATCAGACAAATATACTTGGTAAGACTTTGATTTTTTGTCCATTTATGTGACTACATTACCCACAAAGCAACACATTTTTCTGACTCTGTGTTGTGTTACATTATACCTGCTTAGATAATCAATCTGACCGTTTCTGTTGCAGTGCTTCTTTCTCCGAGCAAAAAATGGATGGATGTGTGTTTCAGAGCTTGTGGGCTGTGGTTCAGGTATATAAGAACGTTAAAGGATAAACATACTGAGCATTTATTTGTAGGTCAGTGTCCTGACACGACTTTCAGCTGAAGGTTTGAAGGTGCTACAAGCAAGAAGACAAAAAAACATTATATTTATTCACCTTGTTTGAAACAAACTAAAAGAAATGGCTGCATGGGAAATGATTAAATCATCCAACAGCATCAGCCATAGAAGCATTTCTGCAAAGTTTTATGTTTTATGTTAAATCTGTATTGTCTGTATCCTCAAAAACCAGCAGATTTCCCACCTGTGATGGGCAGGAGATAACCAGATAGATGTTAGCCTAAAGGACATATCACATCCAAACTGGAGGAAATTGTGCTTGAACCACACTGACCCTCAGCTGTGATGTGACTCCGCAGCACTGAAACTAAAAACTATTATTAAATGTTCTACAAAAATCGCTTTAGATGCTTCACCGAATGCAATCTTATCACATTGTCACATGAAAAATGTGTCAAATATATCATATCAGAAATAATATAGATAATTACTTTATGTAATTATCTTTAAGTATGTAACTGAAGAAGAAAAGAAAAGTACAAAAAATTGGAATATATTGTTGTCACAGCCTGATAACACTCATATTTATCCACATGAATCACAGAAGTGAACAGTTAGATGGAATTATCTTCTCTCACACAGGAAGGTCCGGTTGGAGCTCCTCTCCTTCGGATTTACAGAACTCAAACAGCTCCTACCTTAGATACTTCTTATTTAGTTAAAGTCTGCTGCTGTCTGCTGTGGAACAGGAAAAGAAAGTAATCGGCGGATCCACCAAACATGGAGAAGGGTACGGAACTTTTACTCGGCCATTTTCATTTTAAAGTTCTTCCAGATGGCGGAGTCGACAGAACCAAAGTCATCTGTAAACACTGCCAAGTTGAATTGTCTTCTCAGCGTAGTAGTTCCAGTCTAAAATATCACTTAAAGGCAAAACACACAACTGATAGCAGCAAGTCATTCAAGGAAACAGACAGTGGAGCGAGGCTTCTACATAAAAACTACAGAAAGATGCTGATGTTAAAAGTGTGTTTGCACAACAAATGTTATGGCACTTTCATTCATATGGCTGCACATTTAAAATAAAGCTAAATGCTAAAAGCTATACACTACTTTTGGATTCATTTTTGGATTTTGCGTACAAATGGGATCCATCATGTGATTAATTAGATTAAACATTTTAATCGTTGCCCAGCCCTAGTATTTTACTTTAGCAGCAATATAATTTAACTTTGGGGAATAAGAAATCATAATTGAGTCAAATTGAATTGAACTTCCTGGTTATGTTGAAGCCATTAACCTATCATGAGTCGGGCTAAAACACATTATATGCAGGCGCGTCATTTCCGCCGGGGGCGGTGGGGACGCGTCCCCGGCACTTTGTCTGACGAGCAGATTTGTCCCCACCACTTTAAAAAAATAGGGAAAGTGCAAATGCCGCTTTTGCTAAAAACTATCATTTTATATCATGGCATTCTCCTAACCAAAGACTATTTGATCTGCTCTGCTTTCACTCTCCTTGTATTAATGCGCTTGCGATCAGCCCCCATTGCTGAATAGAAACTATGTTGAATCCGCTGCGCTCCCACCAGGCACGGACTGAGCAGTCACGGTCGCTCATCACGCTCCCTCGTCACCCTAAAAAGTTCTTTATTACTGACGTTTTAATGGCACCTTTTCACTATATATACCACTGAACTCGCTATACATTACACACTGACGGTGGGACCTTGATGATGTGTTTTATTATGGTTCATTTACATTACATTATTTTATTTTATCTGAATATATCTTCGTACGATGTAAAAATGTTTAAAATAAAATAAATGTATATCTATCTATATTTTGTATGTGTTTGAGACAACTGGAGTAAAGCACTGCCTTGTGGGAATTTCATTTACCCGGCTCCCGCCAAAAAAAAATAGAACGTAGAAGATACAACATTCTGTAGCTTGTTGGTAAAAGTAAGAGATAAACGGGGACGGTAGATGTCGTGGATGGATTACTTACAACAATTTTAAAAAATGAATCGAGGACCAGGAGGAGGTATTAAACGACAGAAGGGGGGAGCGGAGAAAAAGAGGGACAAATTTGACAGTTTTGTCTCTGCAATCGCCAAGAAATACGTTCACAATGGGATAGCAACTACACAAACATGGATATTAACAAGATGTGTTGCACAGACGCTACGAACAAGACAAGGTAGGGGCCGAAGGATTTCCACTAATCATTGTGTCCGCCGTGGCACTATTTTTTTTTATATTTCATCTCATCTCCTTCACGTAGGGTCTGTCTGTATTGTCACTCACTTTTCTAAATCAGTGTGTAGCCTACTGTCATAAGCTAGTCTGTGGCTAGTCTGGCTAACCTAAAGAGTAATACAAGGCACACTTTTCCCGATGTGTAAACCTGTTTAGCTTGTGGTAACTGCCTGGTAATCTATGGCAGGGCTGTTGTAGTTGTTCTTATTCCTATCTTCATGACTTGGTAATGGGTTCTCGATTTAACGGCTTGTCTAGCTGACAGTTTTACAGTATCTCCATGTTGCTTTGTATTTAGCTCTGGGCTGGTTAGCATAGAAGTTGGACTACCATAACTGTCTTTTCATGAAGTATTAGCTGGGTCTCTCTCGAGTGGACAGCGATCTAAAGAAGGGACTTTTGCATATAAACACAGGGTGCAGGAGCGAAGTGGTCATCAAAAACAAGTGGACGATTGTGTGTGTGTGTGTGTGTGTGTGTGTGTGTGTGTGTGTGTGTGTACGTGCGTGCAGGCAAGTTTGATGCCCGGTGCCTGTTGTTTCTAGTTTGGAGCTTAATTTCGGTTTCTGAAACTTGAGTTTGGATGTGGATGTGGTGCGCTGTCACCATTTTTCTATATGTCTGTGTGTTGCAAGTAATTACTAGGCCGAGCGATGAAAGACGTCGCTGGTGTTGCAGGTGAAGATTTGTCAGTGTTTATGATGCATATCAGGCGAGATAGACAATGAATGAAAACTTATTTCACAGAGGCGTTGCTGCTCGTTCACTCTTGCCCATCGTTTCATAGCCTGGCAGTGTTTGAAAACTTTGTCAGGGCGAGGGCTGTTTGTAGCCAGGCTACGTCTCCTGATGCGCTCTTGCTTGGTCGAGGTTTGTCTGAGATTTGTTGGCGTGTCAAGGGCTGTGCAATAACCGAACAGGATGTTTCCGACGGCCTAAACAAGACCGCGCAGATGGCTTTTAACTTTTAATATGGGGACAATATCGCGTCAATACGCATCATCGAATGCATGCCTATTATTTATCATGAAACCTCAATTGGGAAGTAATGGGCCTAGCTTGTACCCAGCACTTTTCAAACCTTACTCAGGTTTATGGTAATTGTCCCCAGCACTTCTGAAATCAAGCTGACGCCCATGATTATATGTACTGCACCATCATCGCCTTAATGAACATTATTTTTCAAACTTCACTGCGAGAGATTTGATGTACCATGGGTGATAAACTGATGAGAGCTTTGATGACCAAGGGGAGCGCACGACTCACAGAGGACTGGGACACCCCCGATCTGTCTCCAGTCTCCCTCTGAAAGGTTCCAGTGGCCAAAAATCCAAGGGTGGTGAGAACCTGGACATGTGGTGGAATTGGGTTTGATCGGCGTGTTTCTCTCTGGAGTTGTGGCTCCAGAAAGCTGCATATTTGCAGCAGCACAGTCCTTGGCAATCTAAATCACCATGTCAGCCATTTGTCTGTCTCCGCAAGGATATCGACTCGGTCTCGGCACACACGCTCTCTTCCAAGAGCCTGACGCGCTAAGGCATCCGAAAGCAGAAAGTCAGCCGCTGGTTACGCTTCCCATTGACCTTGTTATATACAGAGTCAGATTAAACTTCAATTAGTGCATAATTTAAGTCAAACAGAATAATGTCAGCATCATTATGGGATATAATGTTTATATTTATTTATGTTTGCTTCAAAGTACTTAAATATGCAATCAATTAGTCAAGCAAACTTGATTGGAATAACAGCGGACTATTTTAGGAAACTCCTACGACAGCTCTGGATCACTTGTGAATTCTGTTCGTACCTGAAAGAAAACGTAAAACACGAAAAGATTGGTGGATGTTCTCTTAAATCCCTCGTACGCACGACTTAAGAACAAATCTGTGCGTACGGACGGTTGTTGCATGAGGCCCAATGTGTGATATTTGATTGTTTGTGGCTATTCTCGAATCCTTCCACACAAGAATGGAGGACCAGGTTTTGTTTTAATCTGAGGTCTTCTATCCACACGTGTTCTCATTGATTTGTAAGATATTAGTAGATAAAAGGTCAAATACTTCACTGTAATCAGCAAAGACAGCGGAAGGTGTAATCGTTTATACCCTTAACTATTACCTCGAGGAGTGTCCTCTAAACGAGTGCTGTGGTCCAATCAGAATCAGTTTGTTTCCTCCTCAAATACGACTCATGAGTGTTCACACACAGGAGAAAATGTCTCAAGTGTTTCCTGTAGGAAGCCACAGAAACTTCTTACCCCTTTAATGTCCTCAGTGTTTCAGAGATTTGACTGTATCTTATTAAAAAGTTGTGGAAGTAAACCTGATTTAGCAATCTATACCACTCAGTGTAAGGATGCAATGAAAAAAAGTGAGAAAAAAAAAACGCGTTTCCAGTTTTGATTTTGATGCTTTCGTCGTTAAAAGACGTACCGAACAGATATTAAAAACCTTAGATTCTCATCATTGTTGTCTAAAAAAAAAGGAAAATATGCAAAAATGCATTTTTCTATTTGGTTTTATTTAATCTCGTGGCAGAGATTAAAGGATTAAAGAGACAGGAAGGGCAGTAGATTAGATCAGATTAGATTAGAGTTCCCTTTGTTAAATTCACATTGTTACAGCAGCAGTAAAGATCCTTATCCCAGGACAAAGATGAAGAAGAACAATAGAAACACTCAACAGCAGATCGTATCAACAATAGCAGCAGTTGTACACGGGCTGGTGAATTGCACAGTGGAATAGTGGTTATTGCACATTAATTATTGCTCATTTGATCTTATTTCACAGTATTTGAGTGATTGTTAAGCAGTCTGACAGCAGCTGGAAGGAAGGACCTACGATACGAAGTCTGCCACTGAGGGGGTCCTGCATGGGGTGGGAGACACTGTCCATCATTGATGGTAGTTTTGTTATCATCCAGTCCAGGGGGCAACCCGACACAGAGCTGGCCTTCCTGATCAGAACCATTGGACATCTCTTTGAGATCAGCTAAACAATCATCAGCTGTGTTCCAAACCGCATACTTCTCCCACTACTCATACTAATTTTCTTAGTTAGTATGCAAGTTTGAGTAAGCAGAAGTTCCCGGATGCATACTAGATTCTCCGAAATGTTGGGTATGCATCATGAGGTTACTACTCATACTCAAACTACCCAAGATGCAACGTAATGTGACGTCGCAGATCGTTATTTCCTGTCAAAACAGCAGTTTGAAGCTAGCTACAACGAGGGTAGGTTCACTTCCTGTTTTCAAAACAAAAGCACCAATTGTATCGTAATGGCTTTCTCTATCCTATTCCCTACCCTATTGGCGTGTCTTGACGTGTCTTGGCGTGTCTTGGCGTGTCTTGGCGTGGCGTGGCGTGGCTTGGCGTGGCGTGGCGATGAATGAAGGCGTGGCGTGGCGATGAATGAAACTAATGAGCAAAACATGGGGACTGAGGGAAAAACAATGGCAAAACTTAACTAAACATTAACTTAAAACCTAAGACATGAAATAACCTATAACATGATAAAACATAAAACTAAAAACATGGGGAAAACACCATGGACGTGACACTTCTTAAGATATGAATAAATAGGAAGAAAACATTTGAATAGGCTGCTTAATGAGACAGAGAGCAAGAGCTGCAATGACATTAGCAAAGGTTTGATCTATTTTTGAGTGCCTCTGGAACACACAAGGTCTCCATAACATCATCCTGGTAAAAGCATTTCTTTTCAAGAAAAGCTTTTTAAAAAAAAAACATCCTGTGGCTACACTTCATCTCCCTCCAAAAACAAACGTGCTTTTCATTTCGTTTAAGTAGCCTTCCGTAAACGGACCACAAATACCCCGAGCTGCAGTCCCAGCTTATTAGCAGTGGCTGAGATTTAATTACAAACAGCCAATATTTGATTAGCAACTGTTTTTTTGGTTTTTTTGCTTTGTAATGAGAAAATTGAGGCGTTGAAATAAGTAACGAACGACTGCTGCAAACTCAATCCAGCAGGAGCAGAGGAGCCGCATCACTGATCTTCATCGAGTTACGTTCCCTGCTTCAAGGCTGATGTCAGATGAGGTCTCCCTGCACAAAGACACACAGATACGTGCATACATCAAAAAACGTGTTTATCATGGAAAAAATCACAGCAAAACTACAGCTGACAACAGACATGTTTGATAAAAGATGGTCATTATTAGTACAGGTGATGCCGGGACTCTAGTTACCTCTATATTCTTGTTTTTCTTATTTTATTTTTCCTTATTTTTATTTATTTATTTATCTTATTTTAGATAATAGATGGATTAGATAGATAGATAGATAGATAGATAGATAGATAGATAGATAGATAGATAGATAGATAGATAAATACTTTATCCATCCCAATTTGGGAAATTATTTTGTTGCAACAGCGTACAGTATAAAAGATATGTAAACAATTAAAGGAAAAACAAGCAAATAGAATAGAATAAAAATAGAGAATAAACATCAGAGAAATAAACAATTAGCTATATACAAATCTACAGTATGAAGAGTAGGGTAAATAATAATAACAGTAATAATAATAAACATCAGTAAACAAATAAAAACAGATTTGTACATTTAACAATAAAGGTAAAAATAAATTTAACTGAGCAGACTGAGCCAGTAAGAAAAATAGGGTATATGGATAATTTACATTATGTTGTACTATGATGATATTTATTTTTTAATTTTTTATTTTTAATTAATTACAGGAGAGCAGGTTCTTTCTTTTTCTTTTTGTATTGTTGTTTTTCTCACTTGTAAAGGACTCATATTAACGCAGAATGCTCGTTAGGGCACATACAGCAAAGAAGAGGATGGGATTAGCGGAAATATGACGTAAAGGTGCAAAACGGTGACTGAAATTTACAAAGATCTAGTCAGCGGAAGAAAAAAAAGAGAGAAAAAGGACTTTTAAAGAACTTTAAGCAAGTATAACTGCATGTTATATATGTGGGTTTGTGTGCTCTGTGTTTGTTGAGTTTGTGTTTGTTTGTATGTATGTATATGTCAAATAAAAAATCAGTTACAAAAAAAACGAGATGTGCGTACGTTGGGCCATGCGCTGGACGCCGAAGTAGCGCAGCTCTGCCCACACGCACGATACCCTCTGCGTACGTACGAGCACATAATAACCCCAATGCGGAGGGGTTTTTGAACATTTCTAGGGGGCGCCACTGAGCCATTTAGCTCCGCCCACACACGATACCCTTTACATACGAGGTCAACAGGGTGGACGTGTGTGCCAAGTTTCATGACTTTGCGATGATGATAAGGCTTTCAAACCACAAACGCCATCACATGATTTTCACCGCCTGGCCACGCCCACACCGTTCAGAGTTTGGAAAAGTTTCCCTATGAATCCCCCCCCCCCCCATGTCTTAAGAGTAACCTGGCCAAGTTTGAAGTCTGTAGCATTAAATCTGTAGGATGAGTTCGATCTTATGCAAGGCGTGGAATCGGCCAAAAATGGCACCAAAACTCACTTTCCATCCAAAATGGCCGCCTTCCTGTGGACGTGGGACCATGGCAGCAAGAGACTATTTTGTGCGTCTGGGCATGATGAATGAGTGTACCGAATTTCGTTGTCCCACGTGAAACTAACCCCTATGAGGGGACCATTTTTAAGCATCGTAGGGGGCGCTACAGAGTCAATGAGCGACTCACAAAAATATAAAGTTTAGATTCTTTCATGTCGTCGACCGGCAGGTGGCGCTCGCAAAATTTCATAATAATCCTTACAGATACAATAGGGTCCTTGCAGTTTCACTGCTCGGTCCCTAAAAATATGTACATACCTCAAACGGAAACCCGACCGTCCATTAGCCACTCCCCATTTACGACAGAAGCGAGGTTGGAAATGTTGCTTTCCAGTCCATTGCCCTTTCCATTAGTCTCTCCTGAAATAATAAGCCACCATTAGGTGTTGATGATTACTCTGGCGGGGCCGAGAGAAAAGTGAGGATGATTCAAATGCTTGACGCTAATCATCGTCATCGAGGAAAGAAAAGGAAGGTCTGAGCTTTCATCCCCTCCCACTCTGAGCTGCCTTTTAGGGGGACTTTGAAGGAGAGACTGCTCGGAAATGGTTTTGGCTTTGATGCAGAGCTCTATGGATTTTTGTCAAATTTTTGCCAACTCCTTGCAGGCGTGAGTCTTTAAGAGGGCGAGCTCACACACACACACACACAAACTCACTACAGACCAAACGATTTATCTTTTCCGATGCTCTAATGAGAGAAATGCGGTTCAAATTCCTCTGAAGCGCCATTTAGTCTGGCTGCTGGAAAAAGGCCTCCGAGACGGAGAGGATGGGATGGGACATAAAAGCAGGGCTCGGTAGGGTTATATGGAGCTTCAGCAGAGACTGTGAAGGTATGATGTATTAGCTCAGCTGCAGGGGAGGTGTTTCTCAGTCTGAAGGGCCTCAGCTCCCAGAGGGGAACGGAGCTTCGCTACAGCAGAGACACAAGAGAATAAAAGAATAAATGTAATGAGACGTGACACAAGAGGAGGAGTTAAACAGAATGCCAAATGACTGAGAGAAAAACTGACACAACTACAACATCCGTTCGATTCAATTTGCACGAAAAAACAAACCGTCAAAGAATGTGCAGAAATATAATTACTAGGGCTGGGCGAGTTAACTCGTTATTATCGCGTTAACTCTATAATTATTTAACGCCGATAAATATTTTATCACGCATTAACGCAGTTTTTTGGGGTTTTTAAATTTTTTTGGGGGGCTTTTGTGCCTTTAATGGATAGGAAAGTTCAGAGAGACAGGAAGCACAGGGCAGAGAGAGGGGGAACAACATGCAGCACAGGGCCGTCCGATGCGGGACTCAAACCGGGTTTTTATTTTGGCTTTTATTTTGTAAAAGTCTATTGCACACAGGCTTTTATTTTGTAAAAGTCTGTTGCTCACAGGCTTTTATTTTGTAAAAGTCTGTTGCTCACAGGCTTTTATTTTGTAAAAGTCTATTGCTCACAGACTTTTATTTTGTGTTGCTCACAGGCTTTTATTTTGTAAAAGTCTGTGAAAGTAATCGGCGGATCCACCAAACATGGAGAAGGGTACGGAACTTTTACTCGGCCATTTTCATGTTAAAGTTCTTCCAGACGGCGGAGTCGACAGAACCAAAGTCATCTGTAAACACTGCCAAGTTGAATTGTCTTCTCAGCGTAGTAGTTCCAGTCTAAAATATCACTTAAAGGCAAAACACACAACTGATAGCAGCAAGTCATTCAAGGAAACAGACAGTGGAGTGAGGCTTCTACATAAAAACTACAGAAAGATGCTGATGTTAAAAGTGTGTTTGCACAACAAATGTTATGGCACTTTCATTCATATGGCAGCACATTTAAAATAAAACTAAATGCTAAAAGCTATACACTACTTTTGGATTCATTTTTGGATTTCGCGTACAAATGCGATTAATCGTGATTAATCAGGGAAATCATGTGATTAATTAGATTAAACATTTTAATCGTTGCCCAGCCCTAGTAATTACCTTTGAACTGCTGCCGTTCAAGCGAAATTTAAATGTTTGGGAACAGAATGAAAAGGAAAACGCTTTGTTTGCAACCAGAAATTCATAAAAGATCCTGATTTTATAATCAGTGTAATTCATGTGTATTTCAGACGTCTCTTGGTTTTATTTGCTCAGTACGTTGTTGTTATCTGAGTCAAGATACAACCCACTTCGAGCCCATTAGAACCCAAGTCATTGTGACACAATGTTAATCCAATCCAATGCAATTCATCCAATTCAAAATGAGTCCAATTCATACATTGAAATTCGACCCAATCCTCAAACAAACCGCTAGAACAGCACTGAGCATGTGCAGCATATTCACAGAGATGTGCCTGCCGCAGGGCATGAAAACCTGACCAGGGAGAGTAAAATAATCTAAAGGGTCCACAGGTCAGTAAATCTAGCAACTCACTAAGACAGCAGGAGGTGAAATGAAGCGTATCGGTCGCTGCTGTCAGCGGGTGTCCGGTGCGGAGGGATTTAAACACTAAGAAAAAACATATTTCTCTAAATCTAAAATGGAAAATGGTTGGATATTTAAGCCAATCGCCCAAAAACAGTGATACTGAAAATATATCTGACATAGTTCCCAACAAAACATCATTCTCTGCATTTCTTCCTCGAAAGAAGCCCCAGTGGAGTTTTTAAATAAAGACGTATTTCTACTGAAGGCAGCAGCACTCTTGGCTGGTTCTTTTAGGCTCTCTGTTGTACCAAATAGGATAGTTTCAGCCTCCAGATTTAACATAAATAAATTATGTTGTCGGTGTATGGCTGGAAGGCTTGACTGTGGAGTCTCATGTTAGGGTAAACTATGCAAAATACTGCAGAGGGACTGCTACACGCAGGGCAACAATTATATGAGCGACTGAGCACATCCAGGCACTACTTTACCGGCTTCATTCTCACTGAGCGCTTTTTTCTCTCTGGTGGTTCCTGGATTCCGAAGATTTGGGAAATGTTTTAATGGTAATTTTCCCATGATGCATCTTCATTTTGTTGGCTGCACGTTCACGCCGCCGGTGTCCCATTTGACCTGATTCTGAAGGATTCCAAGTAGACGTCACTTTTTAACTTTGGGAATTAAAGAATCTCTTTTATTAAAAGAAGACCAAAGAAGCTTGCTCGAATACTTAAATTTGATCCCTTTCTAAATGCTTCTTCAAGTATCTGGTTAAATCCTAAATTTACGAATTGGTAAATCCCCCTTTTATTAGAGGATATGGCGGGAGAATGGTGTGGTTACATTGGGGGATTTGTATTGCGATGGCTCCTTAAAGTCCTTTGGGGATTTGGTGCGACAGTTTAATATTCCTACGTCACACCTTTTTAAAGCCGGCGCACACCTTTACGATGTCATCGTTGCATCGTTTGTTGTGTGATCGGCATAAGGATTCGGACCGTATTTGACACGCTCGCACGTCCACCGCACACACTTGCGAACCTACGATTTTTTTGACCGAATGTTATCACATGACCGAAATAGGAAGCCACAAATCACGTGACTTTCAAACTGGAGGCAGCCATGTTTGTGTCGTAGTCGTCCAACGTGACTAAGTGCGCTATTCCCATTGGCTGTTTAAATAATCCTGCGTGATGACATCGGAACAGAGACCGCACACACATACGATTGTATTCGGCACAAGGAAAATCCGTACGGAAATATCAAACATGTTTGATTTGATCCGATGAAACGACAAAATCGTCTGTCGGCTGCTACCGCACACCTTTACGATTCCCATGCGAAGTCATCGAGCCGACAAAATCGTACACGAATCGTAAAGCAACCTGAAATTTAGGGATGAAGATTGGAACAGAATCTGTAAAAATATTAAAGTAGTTTCAAGGGATGCAAGAGTGCGCCTCATTCAATTCAAAATTACACATCGCTTTTATTGGACTCCTTCCAGATTATTTAGATTAGGATTATTACCCACATTAAACTACTGGCGATGCAAGTCTGAGGAAGGTAGTTTAGTTCATGTTTTATGGTCATGTGATAAAGTCCAACAATTTTGGACTAATATTTACGATAATCTATGTGAGAATGCAGAGATGCAAATGCCATTTAGCCCTAGATTTTTTATTTTGGGTGATCATTGAGTTCTGACAGGACAGGATAAACATATCAAAAGTTATATCCAAACCAGTATCATGATTGGCAGACAAGTACTTGTCAGGGGATGGAAGACGGAGGGGGGTCCATCTCTTCAAGAGTGGGCAGACTGGATCTACATGAAGCAAAGTGGGGCAAATACTTGAACTTTTTAAAGGGCTCCTGAAAGGGGTCATATAGTGGAGAGATGCAAGTTTTAAGTAGTGGTGGATAAATACATAACAGTGCTTCTTCTGTTGATATGTTAACTTTTAACTCGGGGGTGGGGGTTACTGTTGTTATTGTACTGTTGAAATAATGAAAATAAAAAATGTTAATCTCAAAAAAAAAAAGAAGATCAAAGAACAACAGTTACTGAAAAAAAAAACCTTTGCCGCTCTTCTCGGTCATCTGCAAGAGTTTTGATTTGATCAACTAGCTCTGCTGGCCATAAACTGTGATAAACAGATAGATCATCCAATCACCTGCCAGCCCTTCCCCAGTTTCCAGATGGCTCTGTGAAACAAACCATCTGGTGTCTCAGGTTAAACCAGCCCATCTGGCCCAAACCCTCATACCGTGTTCACAGTCAACGAGGTCGCATTTTTCTTCATTCTGATGCCTAATGTGGGCATTAACTGAAGCTCCTGCTGTGCATCTGCTTTAGTTTATTCTGAACTGATGCCACTAAATTGACTGATGGTCAATTAGCCGTAATTGCACGAGTGAGCAGGTGTACAGGTGTTCATACGTAAGTGCTCAGTGTGTCCTGTAAGTGGGAAATGAGAGCCAGTGGAGGGGCTCTAGTTACCCACTTCCAGGATACAATGCATGACTCCCATCGAAGTGGTCACTCAGGTCTAAAGTGATGCTTCTGAAGGGACACGTATATATTTTCTATGTCCTTGTTGTGCTGATGTCAATTGCACAGTTGCCTCTTAGATCGGGTGATAGAGTGAACAGCACCAAGCGTGCTCTTGTTTGGAGGATGTCCATCCATTTTCTATACCCGCTTAATCCAATGCAGGGTCACCATCCCAACAGTCATTGGGCCAGAGGTCTGGAGGATGTCCATCCATTTTCTATACCCGCTTAATCCAATGCAGGGTCACCATCCCAGCAGTTGTTGGGCCAGAGGTCTGGAGGATGTCCATCCATTTTCTATACCCGCTTAATCCAATGCAGGGTCACCATCCCAGCAGTCGTTGGGCCAGAGGTCTGGAGGATGTCCATCCATTTTCTATACCCGCTTAATCCAATGCAGGGTCACCATCCCAGCAGTCGTTGGGCCAGAGGTCTGGAGGATGTCCATCCATTTTCTATACCCGCTTAATCCAATGCAGGGTCACCATCCCAGCAGTCGTTGGACCAGAGGTCTGGAGGATGTCCATCCATTTTCTATACCCGCTTAATTCAATGCAGGGTCACCATCCCAGCAGTCATTGGACCAGAGGTCTGGAGGATGTCATTTTTATAATAATTTGCAACATTAAAAATCAGACGAAACTAAATTAAAACTTGCTTTATTATAAGTAGTAGCCCTGTAATCTCCTGTGACTTCCCCAAGATCAGTTTGATTTAACTTTTATCTGGGAGAGCAAAGCATGATGAACTTTGGGGTCAAATTTGGGAAAATGTAAAACTCCAGGCTCACCACATTATTTTAATTTACCTCTTAGTCCAGTCAGTACGTTCAAGTGGGTCCTCAATGGGCCCGAGAGGAATTAGGTTGTTTCAGAGAGACAGCAGTGACATGAGGGAGGCGCTGAGTTACAGTTTCCATTGAGAACATTATATAAACACACCGGTCCAAGGAGACAGTGGTGATATAGATCAGTGAATTACTGTGTATGAGGCATCTATCATTTTGATCTGACAGCTGTCAGATTGAACAGTGACTGGATGGATGACCTGAGGAACAATGACTTCAGTGTGACTCCTATAAAGTGATAACATTAGAAAGAGACAGGTACATTTATACTCAGCCGTTTGAGAAGAGAGATATCAGTTACATCCGTGTTTAACCCAGAAACATAAGCTCTGCACAAAGGGTGAAAACATGTTTGAAAAAGAAGTTTAAATATTTTAGAACGATAAAAAGTGAACGATATGATAAGATTAATCAAAATCTCCTGATTAGTAAAACTTTTGCTCCAGTAATGCTGGGACTGATATGAAAACATGGAGAGAAATTAAAACATGTAGCCTACACAGCATAAGCAAATAGAATAGAATAGAACAGAATAGAAAAATACTTTATTCATCCCCCAATGGGGGAAATTCAAATGAGTCATTAGTCAAATAAAACAGTAGGCTATCAGGTGAAGTAGATTTAATGTAAATTCAAATTGAATATTTTTAACGTTGCTGTTGGTGATGAGTAATACCTGTACATATTTTGACAACCAACCATCCAAGTTTTCTCTGTCTCAAGTAATTTATTTTATTTCTAGAAAACACAGTTAATAGGCAGAATGCTAATACTAATGCTAGCTAGTTCCATTCAAACTGCTGCAGTTTGGGATTGACCGAATTACACGTGTTTTGCTTGGACGCCACAGGCTTTTGATAGTTGTAACCATGGTAATCATGCAAATAAAAAATGGCAAAAGTTGTTGGTGTAAAATGTTTAAAGTCAACCTGTTGAAGTCATTTTCAGCTCTAGCTATGTTAACAGCAAACACAGTGGCTAGCTATGCTAACAGCGGCTAACTATGCTAACAGCAAACACAGTGACTAGCTATGCTAACAGCGGCTAACTATGCTAACAGCAAACACAGTGGTTAACTATGCTAACAGCAAACGCAGTGACTAACTATGCTAACAGCGGCTAACTATGCTAACAGTAAACACAGTGGAGGGTTTTCATAAAAATGTTGTCAGGGTTAATTTAAGTTAAAAGACCCCTCAAATATGAGACTTGTAATTAAGATCGTATTGAAACAGTCATTGTTGAACTTCTTTATTTTATCTCACTCATTGTTTACATTCAGTTTCACTTCCTTTTTTGCTTGCTGTTTGGCTAAATTTCAGTATTACAGCTACTTAATTAAGCTTTGTGGTTATATTTAGGATCTAAAGACAACTTGATTAAATTAAGACAAAGATCGTGGTCAGGTTTGAGATTCTCCAATTTATGATGTAAATCCAGCATGTTGTTTAAAGTTATGAAAATTGAAAAAATGACAAAAATGTCCCTGAATCGGTCATAAGAGGCCAATATTGCACCATTACAGTGTAACAAATATCTAGTGTTAAATACACAAATCTACAATTCTATTATGTTCCATAAACTGTTATTTATTTTTCTCTTAAACATTTTTTTAGTGTGTTGCTGCATCAAATACTATTTGTATATATTATCTAAATGCAGGTTTAAATTAAATAACAAAGGACAGATTTAAGTTTTCGTTGGATTTTTTAAAACTTTCCAACTTTTTTTAGGCTAATCTCTAGTTGTGCTCAAAATGCTTGGTTTAATTTCCATTTAAAATACATTTCCATGGTAATCTATGAAGTAATTTTTCTCAAAAAACCCCAAACAAACAAATATTTGACAGAACCACATTTTAAAATGTGTGGATAAAGCAAACATTGTGATGAGGTGACCTCAGGCTGAATCAATCAACTGGGAAATCAATCAGAGAAATGAATCATCTCTCCACCTGAGTCAGAGTCACAGTGAGTTGTTTGCATTGCCTGAGTATTTGTACACATTTAGTATTTTAATTCAGTGAAGCCTCTGAATACGTCTTCCATGTTCCATATACGGGTTGATCACATTAATTGAGAGTGAGGACATTGTTCAAATCTGTAGTTTATCACTGTAATTTCTCTCATTTAAATGCATTGAATTAAAGACCTTTCACTGGACACATGTAGTCAAAAATTTTTTTTAATTACTTATAAGAGTTCTTTGTTATCTAACACTGCTTCATCTGCTCAACTGATGTGTTTTATGCGCAGCAGACAGGAACACCAACAGGTTCTGATTCAGACACGTCTCTGTAAAATCCACATTTCCTATAAACAGGGTTTACTTTACCGCCGTCCACTGACACTCTTTGACATGCTTTCATCAAGCGCCATTAGATCCTGCTTATGATGAAAGGCCAAAACTGGCACTGGCTGCCAGAACTGAAAATAGCAGAGCTCCAATTAGCCTGTCTCTGACCCCCTTTAGAGCAACTGTGTCAGACAGAATGAGCTTTGATGCCAACTTGGGACCCTGCCATGTCCTGCAAACGGGAAATCATGTGGCCTGAAAAAAAATATAAAACAAAGGTCAAATTTCGCTGGCTGCAAAAACGGAAGAGAGTTTGAGCAAAAGGTGTTCTGAAGCCCGTAAGTTTAAAACGATCAGGGATTTAAATCCGCAAATGGTTAAAAGTAACTGATCCAGATTTGTCACTCATGCAGAATCACCAACAGAGAGGGTTTAGTCCTTTAAATACAACACTGAGTGCAGATGATGTTACCAAAGGTGGGAGGATGGCAGTTTTCTCATCATGTTGCTGTGGGTGGGCAACGGACAGACGCTGAAGTATAAGTTACAATTCTCCCGGGATTAAGGCGAGGGCAGCAGTACGTTCTCCAACAACTGTTCTCAGACTGGAGGAAGATTTTGTCCTCATCTCATGTTGGACCACAGGGAAATAACTCGAGCATCCCACACTTTACACACACTGGGTGAAAGTAATCACAGGCAGCAAGTGGCTGCAGATTTATCAGGGATATAACACGCCTGTCTGCTGCCTTCACAACACAAGAGAGTGCACAGAGGAGAGCTAACAGGGATAACGGTGAAATTGGGAATAATTACAAAATTGATTAAAAAGAGTCTAATGTGAGTTAAGCTGTTGCTCTAAATGGAAGACAATTTTTAAACAAATTAGCCCACAGACGTCTCTGCTACTTTTTTGTACTGCCTTGTTAGACATTGTGTCCACAGTCCATGAGGTATGAAAATGTTAGAAACTGTGAAATAGCAGCAGTCAGAAGGAGGGTGGTGTATATATGATATGCCTGGAACCACTGGAACATCCATAAGAATTTGTACTTTTCTAACCTTGACTAAGTATTTTTTAGAATAGAATAGAAAAATACTTTATTTATCCCCCAATGGGGGAAATTCAAATGAGTCAAGTAGCTCAAAAAGATTATAAATATTTACAATGATTGTCTATTAGAAAACAACAACAACAATAATAATACAAATAAAAATACACCTCTCACTGCAGAGCCCAGTGAGAGACGTTGGTGTCCTAAACCAAAGATCATGGGTTCAAACCCCATCCGTGCCTTTATCTAAAGGTGAAGCATTGATATGTTCTTTACTTTGTGAATAAATCAATCAGAATACTGAGTAAAAATACACATGCATCTAGTTATTGAAGCAGAATCTTAAAAGATGTTGGTCCTTGAACCAAAGGTCATGGAATCACTTCCCATACATCCTTATTGCTTTGACTGAATCTTATGGTGCAAAACTATTTCAAAATGTCATTAAAGTCATTTCATCATCATCCGTGCCTTTATCTAAAGGTGAAGCAATGTTATGTTTCTTACTTTGTGTATAAATCAATCAGAATACTGTTTAAAATTACCCATGCAACTAGTTATTGAAACAGAATCTTAAAAGATGTTGGTCCTGTAACCAAAGGTCATGGAATCACTTCCCATACATGCTTGTATACATCCTTATTGCTTTGACTGAATCTTATGGTGCAAAACTATTTCAAAATGTCATTAAAGTCATTTCATCATCATCCGTGCCTTTATCTAAAGGTGAAGCAATGTTATGTTTCTTACTTTGTGTATAAATCAATCAGAATACTGTTTAAAATTACCCATGCAACTAGTTATTGAAACAGAATCTTAAAAGATGTTGGTCCTGTAACCAAAGGTCATGGGTTCACTTCCCATACATGCTTGTATACATCCTTATTGCTTTGACTGAATCTTATAGTCCAAAACTATTTCAAAATGTCATTAAAGTCAATTCATAGACATAACATTTATGTTAGTCAGGGCATGGTGGCCAAGTGGTAAGGCGTTGGTCTCGTAAACCAAAGATCATGGGTTCAAACCCCATCCGTGCCTATATCTGAAGATGAAGCATTGATATGTTCCTAAATTTTTGTATAAATCAATCAGAATAATGAGTAAAATTACACATGGAACTAGTTATTGGAGCAGAATCTAAAAAGGTGTTGGTCCTGGAACCAAAGGCCAATGGATCACTTCCCATACATGCATGCATACATCCTTATTGGTTTGACTGCAAAAGTATTTAAAAATGTCCATGAAGTCATTTCAAGCGAGTTCACAGACATAATATTTATGCTAATCAGGGCATGGTGGCCAAGTGGTAAGGCATTGGTCTCGTAAACCAAAGATCATGGGTTCAAACCCCATCCGTGCCTTTATCTGAAGGTGAAGCAATGATATGTTTCAAACATCGGTATAAATCAATTCAAATACTGTGCAAAATGACATGTACATCCAGTTATTGGAGCATAATCTAAAAAGGTGTTCATCCTGGAACCAAAGGCCATGGGATCACTTCCCATGCATACATCCTTATTGGTTTGACTGAATCTTATGTTGCAAAAGTATTTAAAAATGTCCTTGAAGTCATTTCAAGCGAGTTCACAGACATATTATTTGTGATAATCAGGGCATTGTGTCCAAGTGGTAAGGCGTTGGTCTCGTAAACCAAAAATCATGGGTTCAACCCCCATCCTTGCCTTTATCTAAAGGTGGAGCAATGTTATGTTTCTTACTTTGTGTATAAATCAATCAGAATACTGTTTAAAATTACTCATGCAACTAGTTATTGAAACAGAATCTTAAAAGATGTTGGTCCTGTAACCAAAGGTCATGGGATCACTTCCCATACATGCTTGTATACATCCTTATTGCTTTGACTGAATCTTATGGTGCAAAACTATTTCAAAATGTCATTAAAGTCCTTTAACAGAAATTATATTTATGCTAATCAGGGTATGGTGGCCAAGGTGTAAGGCGTTAGGCTAGTAAACCAAAGATCATGGGCTCAAACCCCATCCGTGTCTATATCTGAAGATGAAGCATTGATATGTTCCTAAATTTTTCTATAAATCAATCAGAATAATGAGTAAAATTACACATGGAACTAGTTATTGGAGCAGAATCTAAAAAGGTGGTCTTCCTTGAACCAAAGGTCATGGGATCACTTCCCATACATGGTTGTATGCATCCATGTTGGTTTGACTGAATCTTATGGCGCAAAAGTATTTCAAAAACTCATTTCACAGACATAATACTTACAATAATCAAGGCATGGTGGCCAAGTGGTAAGGCGTTGGTCTCGTAAACCAAAGATCATGGGTTCAAACCCCATCCGTGCCTTTATATGAAGGTGAAGCAATGATATGTTTCAAAGATCAGTATAAATCAATTCAAATGCTGTGCAAAATGACATGTACATCTAGTTATTGGAGCATAATCTAAAAAGGTGTTCATCCTGGAACCAAAGGCCATGGGATCACTTCCCATGCATGCATCCTTATTGGTTTGACTGAATCTTATGTTGCAAAAGTATTTAAAAATGTCCTTGAAGTCATTTCAAGCGACTTCACAGACATATTATTTGGGATAATCAGGACATGGTGGCCAAGTGGTAAGGTGTTAGTCTAGTAAACCAAAGGTCATGGGTTCAACCCCCATTCGTGCCTTTATCTAAAGGTGAAGCACTGTTATGTTTCTTACTTTGTGTATAAATCAATCAGAATACTGTTTAAAATTACTCATGCAACTAGTTATTGAAACAGAATCTTAAAAGATGTTGGTCCTGTAACCAAAGGTCATGGGTTCACTTCCCATACATGCTTGTATACATCCTTATTGCTTTGACTGAATCTTATTGTCCAAAACTATTTCAAAATGTCATTAAAGTCCTTTCACAGACATAATATTTATGCTAATCAGGACATGGTGGCCAAGTGGTAAGGCGTTGGTCTCGTAAACCAAAAATCATGGGTTCAAACCCCATCCGTGCCTTTATCTGAAGCTGAAGCATTGATATGTTCCCAACTTTGTGTATGAATCAATCAGAATAATGAGTAAAATTACAAATGGAACCAGTTATTGGAGCAGAATTTTAAAAAATGTTGGTCCTGTAACCAAAGGTCATGGGATCACTTTCCATACATGCCTGTATACATCCTTATTGGTTTGACTGCAAAAGTATTTAAAAATGTCCTTGAAGTCATTTCAAGCGAGTTCACAGACATATTATTTGTGATAATCAGGGCATGGTGGCCCAGTGGTAAGGCGTTGGTCTTGTAAACCAAACCATGTGATCACTTCCCATGCATGCATACATCCTTTTTGGTTTTACTGAATCTTAAGGCGCAAAAGTATTTCAAAACTAATTTCACAGACATAATACTTATGATAATCAGGGCATGGTGGCCAAGTGGTAAGGCGTTGGTCTTGTAAACCAAAGATCATGGGTTCAAACCCCATCCGTGCCTTTATCTGAAGGTGAAGCATTGATATGTTCCTGTCTTTGTTTATAAATCAATTAGAATACTGAGTAAAATACATCTGGTTTTGGGAGCTGAATCTAAAAAAATGTTGGTCCTTGAACCAAAGATCATGGGTTCAAACCCCATCCGTGCCTATATCTGAAGATGAAGCATTGATATGTTACTAAATTTTTGTATAAATCAATCAGAATAATGAGTAAAATTACACATGGAACTAGTTATTGGAGCAGAATCTAAAAAGGTGTTGGTCCTGGAACCAAAGGCCAATGGATCACTTCCCATACATGCATGTATACATCCTTATTGGTTTGACTGCAAAAGTATTTAAAAATTAATCTTATAGTGCAAAACTATTTCAAAATGTCATTAAAGTCATTTCATCATCATAATAATTATGATTATGATGGTGAAATGATCATAATACTTACCAGGACCACCACCTTTTTTGCCTCATGGACCGGTTTGATGACAATATTTTCACGGTGTGGCGGATAAATACTACAAAATAAAATGATACGACCAACACAGACACTGTGGTATTTAGTAAATATAATAATAAACTTGAATCCACTGTGTACTTGTATGCAATTTATTAGCAGCGTCCTCTTGACATAACGACTCTCTGCCTCCTAACGCTCTCTGGTCGCTATGGTAACGCTTAAACATGCCTTCAAAATGCAGCTTTTTTTTTCTTGGTGGTCACAGCCTCTTCTTCTGTGTCCTCACTGAGAAGAAGCTTTCCAAACACGTCTGTTTTTGACTCATTTTGCTCGGTTCGTGGGTTTAATATCAGCGTTGATGTAATTTTTCAAAAATAATGTGGCTCTTTGTGGTCACACAGTAAAAAATGCGGCTCTTAGTCTCTGACCGTTTGGCCACCCCTGAACGAGAAAGACAGATTTTACCTGAAATGAACATTTTAACTTAGGAATAGGAGCAGGATCATGAACCGCTCACCTAGCTGTCTTATTCTTCGTTCCCTTCCTCAGCACACAGTCTCTCACCCCAACCTATCTCTCTCCATATTTACTCATCCATTCCTCCTTACTCCTCTCTTTCAGGCATCATTTTCGGTTTTTTTAAGTCAGCTTGGGTCATCAAACTCCTGAAACAGAACCACCACCAGTGTCCTTCTCCCCAGCCATCACACCCCAGATGAATCAATCACAAACCTCAGGTCCATCCATTCTCCCATCCACTCTGCCCATAACTCTTTATTAAATCAGTACTTTCACATTGTTGTGGTGTGGTGAACTTTGCAGGCTCTGCTGGCCTTCATTTGAACCAAAGAAACCAAAGGAAAGCAGAAGAAAGGGGGCTGACTGAGCAGGTTAAACACTCAAATAAACTGTTTAATCAGGCTGCACATGTCGGTATAAATCAATTAGAATACTGAGTAAAATACATCTAGTTTTGGGAGCCAGATCTAAAAAGCTGTTGGTCCTCTAACCAAAGGTCATGGGATCACTTCCCATGCATACATCCTTATTTCTTTGGAGCAGAAACTCAAAAGGTGTTGGTCATGGAATCACTTCCCATAAATCCTTATTGGTTTGACTGAATCTTATAGTGCAAAACTCTTTCAAAATGTCATTAAAGTCATTTCATCATCATAATAATTATGATTATGATGATGAAATGATCATAATACTTACCAGGACCACCACCTTTTTTGCCTCATGGACCGGTTTAATGTCAGACAATATTTTCACGGTGTGGCGGATAAATACTACAAAATAAAATGATACGACTATGGGTTCAAACCCCATCCGTGCCTTTATCTCAAGGTAAAGCATTGATATGTTCCTAGCTCCGGTATAATTCAATTAGAATACTGTGTAAAATGACATGTACAACTAGTTATTGGAGCTGAATCTAAAAAGGTGTTAGTCCTAGAACCAAAGGTCATGGGATCATTTCCCATACATGGTTGTGTACATCCTTATTGGTTTGACTGAATCTTATGGAGCAAAAGTATTTAAAAATGTCCTTGAAGTCATTTCAAGCCACTTCACAGACATATTATTTGTGATAATCAGGGCATGGTGTCGAATTGGTAAGGCATTGGTCTTGTAAAGCAAAGATCATGGGTTCAAACCCCATCTGTGCCTTTATCTCAAGGTAAAGCATTAATATGTTCCAAACTCTGGTATAATTCAATCAGAACACTGATTAAAATTACACATACATCTAGTTATTGGAGCAGAAACTCAAAAGGTGTTAGTCCTGGAACCAAGGGTCATGGGATCACTTCCTATACATGCATGCATACATCCTTATTGGTTTGACTGAAGCTTATGCTGCAAAACTATTTCAAAATGTCATTAAAGTCATTTCATCATCATAATACTTATGATTATGATGATGAAATGATCATAATACTAATACTAATATCAGTGAGAATGAAATCGCACGCAAAGCAGCATGGGAATTCCCAGGCTAGCTCTTTGTGGTCACACAGTAAAAAATGCGGCTCTTAGTCTCTGACCGTTTGGCCACCCCTGAACGAGAAAGACAGATTTTACCTGAAATGAACATCTTAAAGCTATGGTAGGTAATCCTAGAGAGCTAGCAAGAGAGCTAGCAAGATTCGAAAGTGTCCACTCCTCTAAGCTCCACCCCCCCCTCCCCATTCCGTCAGTGCTTCATCCAAAGCCGGTGGAACCGCATGCGCACATGGAGCAGGGAGCCGGCAGAGGGGGGCATAGGCAGAAAGCAGAGGCATCTGATTGGTTTTTTGTAGGCGACCAATCCGAGATCAGCGTCCCGCTGATCTCGGATTGGTCAGCTTTTTCTCAGTCCTGCAGCTGCCACAGAGGTCTGATTATTTTCGTCCCTTTTTCTAAATACATCTTGTGTAGATTTCTCTCAGGATAGACGGACCATTTCACCCAGTATTACAAAATGTGTTTCTGAACAGGATTACCTACCATGCCTTTAACTTAGGAATAGGAGCAGGATCATGAACCGCTCACCTTGCTGTCTTATTCTTCGTTCCCTTCCTCAACACACAGTCTCTCACCCCAACCTATCTCTCTCCATATTTACTCATCCATTCCTCCTTACTCCTCTCTCTCAGGCATCATTTTCGGTTTTTTTAAGTCAGCTTGGGTCATCGAACTCCTGAAACAGAACCACCACCAGTGTCCTTCTCCCCAGCCATCACACCCCAGATGAATCAACCAGAAACCTCAGGTCCATCCATTCTCCCATCCACTCTGCCCATAACTCTTTATTAAATCAGTACTTTCACATTGTTGTGGTGTGGTGAACTTTGCAGGCTCTGCTGGCCTTCATTTGAACCAAAGAAACCAAAGGAAAGCAGAAGAAAGGGGGCTGACTGAGCAGGTTAAACACTCAAATAAACTGTTTAATCAGGCTGCACATGTCGACCTTCACGATGCAGCTCAGTCCAGTTCACAGTGAGACATAACAGCCGTAAATACCAAAAAGATTGCACACAAAGAAAACTAAACTAAACTAAAAAGAGGACTAAGGATGCATAAGCTCCTAATGTTGCTTTTTTGGATCATTTAAGGGTTTGTTACATATTAATCAGCAAGCTGAATGCAGCTAAATCCACCCAAATATTATCATTAATCAGCTTCTAAAGGAAGGTTTCCACACATCCAGAATGTAAACCTTGTGAGGCACGATGGCTTCCTCTTCCTCTCAGACACTTTGATGTCTTTGTTGAAGTTTTTAATGAAAAAAGAAAGTTTTAATTAAATGAATGAATGAGACATGTAGTATCCTGGTGACCGTAAATTCCAAAAAATGCTAGAGAACTGGGAGAGTGCACGCTGCTAATGAGGTGCTAATGATGGGTTAACCAAAGATGGAAGATGTATTTTTTTGCTGAAGATAATCAAAAAAAGATGAGCGTTATTTAGAAATGAGAGAAACGATCTGAAATCTGGTGGAAAATGGAGAGCCAGAGGCAGCAGAACTCTGAAGAGACAATCACTGTCATTCACTGAAAAACAAAAACAGCCTTCAAAAGAAAGAAAGATGGCAAGAAAGGCATCTGATATTTCTAATGAGACCTCTTGATCTGTCAAACTCAGTTTAGAAACTTTCCTCCAAAAGTGCTCGTCGTCTGAGGACTGTGTGTTGTTTTCACTCAAAGTTAAAACAGATGTAAGCAGGGTAAACTCTGCATTTCAGGATAAGCTAATTAAACATTTACATGATATTTCTGTTCTAACCCCATATACATAAAAACATTGACAACACGCACATCTTTTAATGAAAAGGTTTCTGTAAATGGTCCTAAATTAGAAAAATACAGCCAGTATCTCAGATATTCCCACAGATTAAGGTTTTTATCTCCATTTTCCTCATAAAGATCACGTTAGATTTGCTTTGCTGGTGAATAGAAACCCAGCCAGTGGCTGCAAGGTGCCCAGATCATCAGCCTGGAGGGTCTGAGAGTCTTGGGTTTCTGACCTTGGGGTGACCTTTAACCTTTAACATGCTAACTGAGGCCTGCAGAGTCTGAGATGAAATCCCAAAATGAATCCAAAAGTAGCGTATAGCTTTTAGCATTTAGCTTTATTTTAAATGTGCTGCCATATGAATGAAAGTGCCATAACATTTGTTGTGCAAACACTTTTAACATCAGCATCTTTCTGTAGTTTTTATGTAGAAGCCTCGCTCCACTGTCTGTTTCCTTGAATGACTTGCTGCTATCAGTTGTGTGTTTTGCCTTTAAGTGATATTTTAGACTGGAACTACTACGCTGAGAAGACAATTCAACTTGGCAGTGTTTACAGATGACTTTGGTTCTGTCGACTCCGCCGTCTGGAAGAACTTTAACATGAAAATGGCCGAGTAAAAGTTCCGTACCCTTCTCCATGTTTGGTGGATCCGCCGATTACTTTCTTTTCCTGTTCCACAGCAGACAGCAGCAGACTTTTACAAAATAAAAGCCTGTGAGCAACAGACTTTTACAGAATAAAAGCCTGTGAGCAGCAGACTTTTACAGAATAAAAGCCCGTTTCGAGTCCTGCATCAGACAGTCCTATGCTGCATGTCGTTCCCCCTCTCTCTGCCCCCTGCTTCCTGTCTCTATGAACTTTCCTATCCATTAAAAGGCACAAAAGCCCCAAAAAATAATAAATAAAAAAATAAAAAAACTGCGTTATTGCACAATAAAATATTTATCACTGTGGTAAACATTGACATTGTGGTAAAAAAGCTTGATTTATGACTTTAACGAGGTAGAAAAGCCTTTACTGAAGAGTTACAGTAGATGGGTGGGTTCACTGTAAACTCCATCCAAGTCAGAGTCAGAAAGTTGAGCTTATTCGTCGATATTTGGGGCTCTGACAACACTGGAGCAACATTAATATTTCATCTGACTGATGATCCCTGACACCAGTGTAATCTCTGGAAGGCTGAAAGCAGGAAGGATCTCAGATACTGTTGCTGAAATCGAACCTGCGAGGCGTTCCTGGCAGAAACGGTCACGGTGCAGCGCTGAGCGTATCCGTCTGAGAGCTGAATCCCCTTTGGACAACAGACAGGAAACGCTGCATCATCATTTTATGATGCCTGATGGATCCACCAGTCCCTGTGAGCTGGAGGGCTGCAACGTTTTCACCATCCACATCCAATTTGAATTATTAATTCTTTGTTTTTATGAATACATTCAACAGGATGAAGGCGAGTTTTCAGATTTTTGAAGCATCTTCTGATGGGGTAATAATCTCCATTTCATGTGATAGATTGAATGTTTTAGATACTGAGGCATGAAAATCTTTAGTGTTTTCATCAGAGACTGCCTGTTAACTTCATCCTGTGTCACACTGGACAATAAAACTCTTACATGTGTTCAGTTTGAAAGGTTAACATGAAGTCAAATAATTCTAGAAGACCTGGATGCACGGTGCCCGGTGGACACGACATTTAATCCCTTTAAGGTGCAGAAAGGCTGTATGTCTCTGAGTCTTTCTCATCTAAAGCACAAATCAGAAGAAATCAAATGAAAATAGAAGATTATTGTGTCTGTGTTGTCTGCTTTTTACTGTTTATAGCGGAAACGGATGCAGGAACCTTTTTAAGCACATTTACGTGCTTCTTCGAGTGAATATTGTAACAATAACAACACTTTTGTCATCCAAATGTTGACCTCATCATTTGGATTTTAGTTTTATCTAGGGCTGGGCGATAACTCATTGCGTTGTTTAACGCCAATAAATATTTTATTGCGCATTAACGGAGGTTTTTTTTGGGGGGGGGCTTTTGTGCCTTTAATGGATAGGAAAGTTCAGAGAGACAGGAACAGGGGGCAGAGAGAGGGGGAACAACACGCAGCACAGGGCCGTCCGTTGCGGGACTCGAAACGGGCTTTTATTTTGTAAAAGTCTGCTGCTCACAGGCTTTTATTTTGTAAAAGTCTGCTGCTCACAGGCTTTTATTTTGTAAAAGTCTGCTGCTGTCTGCTGTGGAACAGGAAAAGAAAGTAATCGGCGGATCCACCAAACGTGGAGAAGGGTACGGAACTTTTACTCGGCCATTTTCATTTTAAAGTTCTTCCAGACGGCGGAGTCGACAGAACCAAAGTCATCTGTAAACTCTACCAAGTTGAATTGTCTTCTCAGCGTAGTAGTTCCAGTCTAAAATATCACTTAAAGGCAAAACACACAACTGATAGCAGCAAGTCATTCAAGGAAACAGACAGTGGAGCGAGGCTTCTACATAAAAACTACAGAAAGATGCTGATGTTAAAAGTGTGTTTGCACAACAAATGTTATGGCACTTTCATTCATATGGCAGCACATTTAAAATAAAGCTAAATGCTAAAAGCTATACACTACTTTTGGATTCATTTTTGGATTTTGCGTACAAATGCGATTAATCGTGATTAATCAGGGAAATCATGTGATTAATTAGATTAAACATTTTAATCGTTGCCCAGCCCTAATTTTATCATTTAATCAGTTTTCCTGAAGCTTTACTCAACACACCGATACCCCAGAAGTGCAGGATTACCTTCAGCTTTCTTCCCAAACCCTAACCCGTACTTCAGGAATAGCTTCAGAAGAAGTCGTGCACACACAGCTTCATCATCTCTGCTCCACTTTCAAGCCTTGTTTTGTGTTTTTGTGACATTTACACAGAGTTTAGCACAGAGAGACAGACCTGCTGCACGCTCTAATCTGCAGATTTGACTGGTTTCATGAAGCTTTGAACGGCCAAGTTAACAAAAATCGAGAGGTGCACGATGGGCCATAAATGCATCACACAACACCACACAGTACCGTGCACGAGGGTGAGAACATTGACCACAAATCATGCATGAGTCATCAGCACCCTCTGGATATATACTAGCAGGTTTTTTTCCATGTTCAGAGCCACTTTGTTGTTGCTGCTCGGTGTTTGTTTTGTGAGTTATTTCAGTTTTATGTTTTGGGACTTTTGCAATTTCTGTTTGAATCAAGTTAACTGAAGATTTTACTCATCTGCCTCCTTAATATTAGTTTGAATTAGAAACAATTTTTTTAGAAACAAATTCGAAATTATTTCCCGCCGTTTGGCAGGGACTAACTTACAGGAATTACGGCTGTATCGATGCGCCTCTTCTTCAGTCACACAGACGCACGGCGGCTGATTTGATGGGATGAGATCTTCAGTTGCCATAATTTCAGGTTCTCATTACTTCCCATACATGCCTGTATACATTCTTATTGGTTTGACTGAATCTTATAGTGCAAAACTATTTCAAAATGTCGTTAAAGTGATTTCACAGACACAATAGTTATCATAATCAGGGCATGGTGGCCAAGTGGTAAGGCGTTGGTCTTGTAAACCAAAGATCATCGGTTCAAACCCCATCTGTGCCTAACTACTTATGTATTGACCTGCAACACTGAGATGACTTTGTGTACTAATCAACCAGAATACTATTTGAAATTACACGCATATCTAGTTATTGGAGCAGAATCTAAAAAGGTGTTGGTGCTGGAACCAAAGGCCATGGGATCACTTCCCATACATCCTTATTGGTTTGACTGATTCTTATACTGTAAAACTATTTCTAAATATCATAAACTCGTTTCACAGACATAGAAGTTATGATCATCAGGGCATGGTGGCCAAGTGGTAAGGCGTTGGTCTCGTAAACCAAAGATCATGGGTTCAAATCCCATCCGTGCCTTTATCTGAAGGTGAAGCATAACTTTGTGTATAAATCAATCAGAATACTATGTAAAATTACACATGCATCTAGTTATTGGAGCTGAATCTCAAAAAGGTGTTGGTCCTCTAACCAAAGGTCATCGCATCACTTCCCATACATGCCTGCATACATTATTATTGGTTTGACTGAATCTTATAGTGCAAAACTATTTCAAAAACTCATTTCACAGACATAATAGGTACAATAAATAGAGCATGGTAAGTGGTAAGGAGTTGGTCTCGTAAACCAAAGATAATGGGTTCAACCCCCATCTGCGCCTTTATCTAAAGGTGGAGCAATGTTATGTTCCTTACTTTGTGTATAAATCAATCAGAATACTGTGTTAAATTACACATAAAACCAGTTATTGGAGCAGAATCTCATAAGGTGCTGGTCCTGGAACCAAAGGTCATGGGATCACTTCCCATACATGCTTGTATACATCCTTATTGGTTTGACTGAATATAACAGTGCAAAACTATTTCAAAAACTAATTTCACAGACATAAAAGGTATGATAAATAGGGCATGGTGGCCAAGTGGTAAGGCGTTGGTCTCGTAAACCAAAGATCATGGGTTCAAACCCCATCCGTGCCTTTATCTGAAGGTGAAGCATTGATATGTTCCTTACTTTGTGTATAAATCAATCAGAATACTGTATTGACCTGCACTGAGATAGAGTTAATGTGTTAACACTGACCTACCTTTGTAACATCTGTCTGATTAAGGCTGTGTTTAAATTTCCCAAATAAAGCATCAACTAGAGAGACAGATTTTACCTGAAAAGAACATGTTGACTTAGGTATAGGAGCATGATCATGAACCGCCCACCTAGCTGTCTTATGCTTCGTTCCCTTCCCCAGCACACAGTCTCCCTCACCCCCTCACCCCTCCTCTCCAACTCCTTTTCCCTCATCCCTACCCCAACTTTGTTGTTGCTGCTCTGTGTTTGTTTTGTTTTGAGTTATTTCAGTTTTATGTTCTGGGACTTTTGCACTTTCTGTTTGAGTCAAGTTTACTTAAGATTTTACTCATATCCCTCCTTAATATTAGTCTGAATTAGGAATTAAATTCGTATTAACAGGTATTAACACAGTACATAGTTATTTCGCTGTTTCCAGGACCTATTTCCCGCCGGTTGGCAGGGACTAACTTAGACAGACAGACGCACGACGGCTAGTTTGTTGGGATGAGAACGGCTGAGTGTTGTCACATGTGGAGCTTTTTTACATCCGAAAATAAAACCGACACTACGTGGGATGGAGGGTTAGGGCACATTTTGACCTGCTCGTTCTGCAGGTTCTTCAGTTCTTCATTTCTCTTCTGTATTACAACATGTTCCATAAATAAAGAAGAAGAAAGAGAACCTGAGTTGTGGTGTCATTGGGTGGCTACAGTTTGACCCACTCACTTTTTAAAAAAATTCCTTTCTTTTAACCAACTTGCCAACCTTTTTAGCCAAAAAATCAAAACAATTAGACAAAACATTCACGCAACACAGACAAACAAGAAAACTAATCTGTGTGTAAAATCTGAGCGAGAGGCCATGACTTGTGGAGTCCCCCAGGGGTCAATTCTTGGACCAGTTTCATGACTTTGCGATGATGATAAGGCTTTCAAATCACAAACGCCATCACAAGATTTTCACCGCCTGGCCACGCCCACACCGTTCAGAGTTTGGAAAAGTTTTTCCATGAATTTTTCCCCCCATGTCTTAAGAGTAACCTGGCCAAGTTTGAAGCTTGTACCATTAAATCTGTTGGAGGAGTTTGATCATATGCGAGGTGTGGAAAAAGTAAGACGTTTCCAACCACCAGCAGGTGGCGCTATAGGTGGCTGTCACTATGATAATATGTGCACGTTCAGGCTGGGTCCAGCATTCACCGTATGAAGTTTGGGACAGATTGGATAATGTATGTGGGAGTTATAAGCGACTTAATTTTTTGTGGCGAGTGATGGCGAGTCAAACTTTGAGGCGTCACCACGCCCACGCCCTTAAAGTTTTGAAAAAGTTTCCCCATGAATTTCCCCCCCCATGTCTTAAGAGTAACCTGGCCAAGTTTGAAGTCTGTAGCATTAAATCTGTAGGACGAGTTCGATCTTATGCAAGGCGTGGAATCGGTCAAAAATTAAACGAAAACTCACTTTCCATCCAAAATGGCCGCCTTCCTGTGGACGTGAGACCATGGCGGCAAGAGACTTTTTTGTGCGTCTGGGCATGATGAATGAGTGTACTGATTTTTGTCGTCCCATGCGAAACTAAGCCCAATGCGGAGACCATTTTTAAGCATCGTAGGGGGCGCTACAGAGTCAATGAGCGACTCCCAAAAATATAAAGTTTAGATTCTTTCATGTCGTCGACCGGCAGGTGGCGCTCGCAAAATTTCATGAGTTTTCGAGCATCTTTTGCAAAGAATAAGAAGACGGAAGAATAAACCTTACAGATACAATAGGGTCCTTGCAGTTTCACTGCTCGGTCCCTAATTATCACAGTTTATGCAGACGATACACATGTGTCTCTGTCACCGGACGACTGCAGCCCAGCAGACGTACTGTGTCAGCGTCTGGATGAGAGAGAATTTTCTACAATTAAATGAAGACAAAACTGAGATCATTCTGTTCGGTAACTAGACTCTGAAAACTTGTGGCATCGCACATCTCTACCATACAGCAAGACGACAGCTTTCATGAGTCGATTAAAAAACAGAACAGAAAAGAAAAATTGAGTCCAAAAGCTGCTTTAAGTCCTGTTCAGATGGATTTTACACCCTAAGCAGGCGTGGTTCCTCGTAACATCTCTATGTTCTTAAATAAAGTCAAATAACTGGGCAAAACTTTCACCAAAACAGAAAAAACAATCGTAACTCTGCTCAGAAGTTGCCTCTTTCATTCACAGTAAGCCAGTGTCTGTCGTATTCCAATTCAAAGGTATATTCTTTTAAAAAACAGCCACTAATTCAGCATAATTTCATGCAATTACAAGCTCCAGGTGTTAGTACGAGAGAACAGCTTCTGTCATCATGTTAGTTCGTCAAAAAGCTTTTCTGTTAATGTTTCCACCGGATTGCAAAATAAAAATGGAATAAAAAACATTGTTAAAGGTTGAAAAATAGATCTCCCTCTGAATAGAGACACAAGGTTAGCTCAGGCAGGGATTTTGATTACAGGAGAAGTGAGTTTTATGAAAAACAGGAAAGAGGGATTATTACTGTTGATGGGAAAAAAAATAATTTGAAATCAGGAGCCATGATAAAAAGGTGCTCAACGTCAAACCAGAATAAGTTCAGGCAGGATGAAAAATGCAAGAAAAGACGACAACAACATTTATATTCACTTTATCGGTACAAATTCAGGATAATTCCTGTTTTTGGGCTCGTCAGCCTCATTTAATTTGTTAATAAACAGAAATTTAATGATGATTTCATGAAAGACTGAGTCAAAAAGGGGCAGATGATCTCCTGTTTGTTAAAGAATGTGGGAGAAAATCATCGAAGTGTTTAAAAACAATGTTCCTCAAAGAAGGATTTGCATATTTCTGCCTCTGCAGAGTAGAATATCAGTAAAGTACGGCCAGTTTAGGACTTGTTTGTTGGAAGAATGGGACTAAATATCTGCAAAAATGGATGATTATTATAAAATAATAATAGTTAGAATAAATCTGACTGGATTTGTTATACAGAGTGTCCATAAAGTCTCTTTACAATTTAAAAAATGTAAAAAAAAGCAAATGAACAGACAAATATGTGGAAATTTTCACAAAATGAGGAGTAGATATTGCTTCATTTCAGTGATTGGTTTTCTTTATTCGATACACGATATCTTTAACATAACCCCACAGAAAGAAGTCCAGGCGAGTGATATCTGGTCAACGAGGTGGCCGGGGAATCGGAGCATCCCTTTGTTCTTGATCAAAACTTTGATAGCCACTAAGTACATAGAACAAATCTGATTAAGTTATCTCATCAATTTCCTTTGTTGGGTGTAAGTGGACAGAGTGGCTGTGTTAGAAACCGCATACTGCTCCTACTACTCCTACTACTCATACTAACTTTTTGAGTTAGTATGCGAGTTTGAGTAAGCAGAAGTTCCCGGATGCATACTAGATTCTCTGAAATGTTGGGTATGCATCATGAGGTTACTACTCATACTCAAACTACCCAAGATGCAACGTAACGTGATGTCGCCGATCGTCATTTTCTGTCAAAACGGCAGTTTCAAGCTAGCTACAGCGAGGGTAGGTTCACTTCCTGTTTTCAAAACAAAAGCACCAATTGTATCCCAATAGCTTTCCCTATGATAAAAGGCAACGGGTATTTTATTTTGTGAAAATAACAGGAAGTGCGTTGCTCACTGCGGCTAGCTTTAGTAGCGCCGAATTCGGTGGAACAAAATTGTAAATAGCCGGTATTTTGTCAGGTTTTCAACACGTTGGGGATCTAAACGACTACTTTCTCACCTGAAAATGTTTCAAATGTTGCTAAAGTTTACAGAGTTTAGAGCTTAAGAGAAATCAGCTTCAGGCTGGCTGATTTCGGCTCGGGTAGGAGCATTGTGGGTAAATGCTCTGCATACTGTCTGATCGATCAGTATGTAGTATGTAGTATGTAGTATGCGGTTTCGAACACAGCTATCGTGAGGAAAATAATGAAGGAAGTGTCGGATGAGGCAGTAAAGTCCAGTCAGTGGATTTGGATTAGAAGAAGCAATAGCAGCTGGGGGCCCAGCAGGGGGAGCACTTAGGGTAAACAGACTCTTGGAAGAAGCAAGGAAGAAATCCAGGATGTATTTAAGTGGAGGGTGTGGCTCATGGATGTATTATATTAACTGGATACTGGACTGCAAAATGGCCGCCGTTGATTTCAATGGAGTTGCTCGCCTGGCGCATACGCCGAAAAAGTTTCTAACTTCTGGGTTTACTTCCGCATTATGTGGCCCATAGAGCATGCACAGTAGAGTCACTCCCCATGATGCTTTGGGGCCTCCCATCATGCCCCGGGGCGATGAGGATGTGCACGTACGTACACATCACAGTGCACGTACACGGCTGTGACGTTACGCTGGGAAAAGAGACTTTTCTGGGGCTTTTCTGGCCGTTAGAAATCTTTTTGAGGGATAAAAAGTCCATGACTTAAAAATATAGAATACAAAGATTAGTAAATTACAGCTGGAGGCGTCCTGTGAACAGTTTTACAGGCGTCTCTTTTCAGCGGCGGTTCCTTCCTTTTTTTTTTATCTATTTTTTTAATCTAGTTCCTAAGGCGGGACTGATCTACTGTGGGCAAACTGGTTGTATATGTCATTGTCCAATCAGATTAAGGTTGTGCCCATTTGAGGCGATTTCTGTCAGGGTCGAATTTGCACCAGAAATCTCCCATTGACATGAAATGTACGTCAGTTTTTTTCAAAAATCATGCTCCCAATGCATTTTCTATGAGGGTTTATGTGCTCGCACAAACAACGTGGTTTCGTCATATGTCTGTTGCGCGGGACCACGAACATTCTACGAAGAAGATGGCGAGTGTCGAGTGCAACAATACGGTAGTGTTTCTGACAGAAGTTCCCTTTAGTCGTCGTACTAATGCGGAGAAGGAAGTTTGGAAGAATTTTGCGGGATTTTCGGGCTAGCCTTGCGAGGCAAAGATGAAACCCAGGGCTCCACCAACCCTGCTATTTTTCCAGGTAGTATTTGATGTAGCTAAATAATGCCCTTTTGTGCTCAGTATGTATAATGACACATTCATTGTTAATGGTGCAGAATTATATTTACAAAAGAGAGAAATCTCACGAGTAAGCTGCACTTAACCATGTTTGACAACTGGTTATGCTTTTCTAAGTCATATTTTCCAAAACTTCAATAAACACTTGACTTAGATTTATATGCTGTCATTTTAATTACATTCTTTAGAATGAAAATTGAATGAATCTTATCATTAAGAGCTTATGAGTTTACTTATTTCATAGAATCCTGGAACAATATGAGGAAAATAAATAAATAATGGTTAAGATGTAATATTAACTGATTGGCAAATTATGCAAAAAATAACAAAATATCATTAAAATTATTACAATAAATTATGCTACCTAGACAAATATACCTCAGTCCTATGGACTTTTATGGTACTTATGGACATAACAGGGGAAATTGTAGAGTCACTTTGGTTATTTGGCAGACCAAACAGCAGAGCAACACATCGACTCTGTATTTATTTAAGGAAGACAAGTTTCTGGATGATTGGACATTTTATTTCCTGCGTGGGAACATAACAGGTTTGCATCAGTGCAATCGGTTCAGCTTCGCACAGCACAATCTGATGCAGCTTTCACAGACTGGAAACTGCACTTCCGAAAAAAAATGTCAGGGGCCGCCACTGTCTCTTTTACTGATGCGGCCTATGGGAAAAATGCTTTGTGGGCCACAGGGGATTTTTTTTTATGCAATACCACGAGTGGCCACTGGGAAAAATCGGTGTGCCGGCTGAGCGCACGATCGACACGGTCACGGCTTTTCTATGTTCTGCCGTGTTCCGCCCTCAGAGGACATCACCTGCTTCGTCCTAGTTCCTTACGCACTTATTAGTTTCCTAAATTGTCTTCCCATCTGTCTCGGTACCTAACTTCTTGCACTTACTCTAGCACTAGTTATGCTCTTAGCTGTTTGGTTTTGGAAGGAAATGCACTTATGATTTCTTGTGACCTGAAGTTCTTTTGCCTACCGATGTGGAACACACTTATTGTAAGTCAATTTGGATAAAAGCGTCTGCAGAATGACTGTAATGTAATGTAATGTAATGAGAGGCGGTGCCATTGGTGTGGCCCATGGGAGCCTTTTGAAACCAGGCGGCCATTTTGGGTGAGTTGGCCGGTGTGGCTTTGTTTTTGCTGGCATTTTTAGTGATTGTAGGACTGATTGTAGGACTGATTGTAGGACTGCTTTATCGGCGTTAAATAGTTAACAAGTTAACGCGATAATAACGAGTTAAAGGTAGGGTAGGGGTTCTTTTTCTGGAGCATTTTTTTACATATTGCTTGAAATACTCTTCACACCCCCATTGCAACCAATTAATTAAAAGTTTTGACACAAATATGAAAAGTTTTAGTGGCCTCTAGAACGTACAATCTAGGAAAAACACTATCCAATCATACTGAACGGACCGTTAACGATGATTGGATTCTGGGTGCGTCTATCAAACTGCAATCTGCTCCTCCCTCCCCCTCCTGTGCGCGTACCCTGCTCCGTGAACGAATTACGCGTCCAGAAGCTTGGCAGGAAGCTAAACTAGAGCCAGCTTGGCTAGCACCTAGCATTATTAAACGTATAGTTAGCATATACTAAATACGGCAACGATCGATGCTTGCTGTCAGAAAGGCGCTCGTGCACCTTCGTGCTCGTGCGCGTTCATGTACTCTAGAGGCGTGCCTTCGGGGGGAAAGTGAAGAAAAGGGTTGGGACTTTTTACCTGTGTATTTTCAAAATGCAGCTTCGCTGGACTCAAAATCCAGGATCTCCTACCCTACCTTTAACTCGCCCAGCCCTAGTTATAACCTATGTGAACTTCCTCTTAAACAATGTTTCAGTGAACAAGCGCTCATCGGCCTCCTCCATCTCTGCACTGACAATAACTCGATAAGAGAACAGACCCGACATGCCGTTGTCATGCGTTTGCCTTTTTACAGATTGGCAGCACGTCACAGCCTGCTTTTACCTTCCCGAACAACAACGCAGAAGCACGAAAACAAAGTGCTTGTGTGCTGAGAGCTGCGAGCAGCTGATACTGATCAATCCTAAATATACCAGAAGCAGGAATGAGTCAGGGTGTCAGCCAGCACAGACTAACTCAGCTGGACTTTGGTAACAATATACAGAAAATAAGTCTCTGACAGCAGACCGATGAGACAAATGTGAGTCTATATCTGGGGAAATCTTGGCTTCCTCTCCAACACCTTCAGCAGAGAATTAGAAGTGCTGAGCGGAAGGCGCTTTTAGATGCCTTTGTCATGTTTCAGGATATATATTTAATTATGACTCAATGCAGATTATCGCCTCGCCACCCACGGCACAGAAAATAATGGGGTCAGCAAAGAGTGTGACTGTGTGCGCGCCACAGAAGATTAGTTTTGACAGTGTTTTCTACTGATTATAATGAGAATAAATTAAGCTTTAAGTATGTTAGCTGATGATGGAGAGGGAGGTTGTTAATGCCTGGACTCATGGGGTCAAGTAAACAGCCTCACAAAAAAAACAAGCGAAACAAATCGACTTTAACCGTGAAATTTCATTCAGTAAACAGGCGAAAACACACAAAAGATAAACCTACAAACTCGTCATTAGAAATTCATATTATTTCGTTCAAAATGATACTAAACTAATGACTGAAAACACATTTAAAAGTTGAGTTTATTTTGGTTTGTACGAAAAATTAGTTTAACGACGGGAACATCCGTCATTTTAATGAGAAGCTGCCTGAAAAGCACCAAATAACGAGTTGTGACTTTGTTCTCAGAGCAAGGAAAGGGAAAGGATGTAAGCACAATTACACAATAAAGTGCTTTTAGAGATCAAAATAACGAGTTAAACAGGGAAAGTTATCAGTTTAAAGTCCTTAAATCAACCAAAATACTAACAGGTTGTGTTTACTTTGAACTAAACTAAACTAAACTAAACTAAACTAAACTAAACTAAACTAAACTAAACATCCCATAATTGAGCTGCTCTGTGGAACCAGCTGCCAGTTTGGGAGGCGGAGCCTTCAGTTATCAGGCCCCTCTCTGTGGAACCAGCTGCCAGTTTGGGAGGCAGAGCCTTCAGTTATCAGGCCCCTCTCTGTGGAACCAGCTGCCAGTTTGGGAGGCAGAGCCTTCAGTTATCAGGCCCCTCTCTGTGGAACCAGCTGCCAGTTTGGGAGGCAGAGCCTTCAGTAATCAGGCCCCTCTCTGTGGAACCAGCTGCCAGTTTGGGAGGCAGAGCCTTCAGTTTTCAGGCCCCTCTCTGTGGAACCAGCTGCCAGTTTGGGAGGCAGAGCCTTCAGTTATCAGGCCCCTCTCTACCTTTAAGACCAGGCTTAAAACTTTCCTTTCTGATAAAGCTTATAGTTAGGGATGGCTCAGGTGATCCTGAAACATCTAAAACAAAGAGTATCGTGTGTGGGTGGAGCAAAATGGCTCAGTGGCGCCCCCAAGAAATTTTCAAAAGCCCCTCCGCATTGGGGTTATTATGTGCTCATACGTATGCAGAGGGTATCGTGCGTGTGGGCAGAGCTGCGCGACTACGGCGTCCAGCGCCTGCCCCAACGTGCGCACATCTCGATCCCACTCCAGGCTGCTTGCAGCTTTAATCTTTGTTTGTGACTGCAGCATTTATGGAGTAAAATCTCTAATTTGGTGCATTAATAAAGGAGTTCCCTCCCAGGCAAACAACAGCAGGCTGCAATTAAAAATTAAAACTCAAACTGGTTTCTGATGTTCGTTTGTAAAAACAGATGTTAGAACTAAACAACTATCATTTATACTTAATGTACTTTGGCTCTTTGGCTCCCTCTACAGTTGAAGGATGTAACACCAGTGAAAGCACATCTTTGTGTGAGCCCTGCACGTGCACAGCCACACACATGGTCAACTTTTCATGTTTAGGAGGCCAAAAGGACCCATCAGAAGGCCACAAAAATGTCAAGTGACTGTAAAGCAAAGCGTGTGGAGACCAGAGTCTGCTGCACCTGCCTCTGAGCCCCCGGCCTTGCTTCCTGTTTTATGTCGCAGAGTTTGTCTTCTTGTACCTTTTTTGTTGAGTTTTTACTGATTGCATCACCCGTATTTTCAGTGAGTCAGCACTTTACACACAAAAGGAGCATTCCCACTGTGGGAATGTTTTTTTCCCTCATTCGGACATTCAGGAACTAGGGACCACGGCCCTCAGCTCCCACGTTTCCCACGTTCACTTCCTGGTTTGGCTGGCTGTTTATCTGTGTTCACGCAAGAGCAAAACACACAGAGAGAACGGTACAGGGACCGAATGTGGATGCAGCATGATGATGAACCGCAGTAAAACTCCTCGGTGCAGGAACTTGAAGCGGTTAGCATTTGGCCTCGAGCCATAGCAAAGTGTGCGTTGGACAAAAGAAGCTCGGTTTGCGGTTTTGGATCAGATTTGAATCGTTATGAACAAACAGAAAGAACATTACACTGCTGTAACTGTCGACAGGTGTTACAGATGTGCATTTCTATCAGAAACGTTGACGTGGAACTCGGCATTCGCACCACGTAGTAATTGAATGTCTGTTTTTCCTGTAATTCCTCCGGTGAGCACAGCAGGACTCTGATTCGTTGGTACATCAGTTTATTCTCAGTCTTTGTGTTGAGATGAAAACAGAAAACAAGGTAACGTTGGGTCGCCTTGTTTTTTAATGTAATAATCAATCACATCTGACAGTGAGATTATTTATTTATTTATTTATTCAGCACAACTTCAGTGCAGCGGGATCTTGATAAATTAGCATCCAGTTCTGCTGACAGCGTGGATCTGTTGGTGCAGACAGAAACGGCCAATTAGATACTCAAATAATAATGAGAAAAAAAAAACACATTTTAGATGGAAAATTTGACCCAAAGTAGCAGCTGTTGTTTTGTTCTCACACAGCAAATCAAACATGGATAAAGAGCAGCAGGTGCATTGAGGAGCAGGATGAAAACATGAAAAAAGGGACGAGGACCTCCGACCGAGCCGTCAGGAAATACATCTGACAGGAAGTCAATACATAAAGCTCATAAATGTACACTTTGTTGACCTGAAAGATTAAAGATGTGTCTTTCATCTCCATGATGACACTTTAAGGAGCTGGAGAGAAGCTGCCTTGTTTTGGCATCTTCAAAAGGAAGATGACTGAACTGAGATTTAATGCTAACGTGCATAATGCTAACGTGTTTATTCTTATTGCTTCCTCCTTTGGGTAACTGTAGCATTTCCTCACACTGTTTCACTCTTTTACATAATTTGATCACTTTCCAACAACGATCTGATGGCTTTTTATGGCGCGACAGGATGTCATGGCTGCTCAAGAACGCGTTATTTTCAGCAGCTAGAGCCGTGCGCCGATGGTTTGTTGCAGCTGTTACATGGTCAGAATTCGGGCTAACTGAACTGTGACCGCAGCATCTTGATGAAAGCACAACCATAAGATGCTGCATTTTCAGGTTTTGTTAGCTGGCTGTTGAAGAACCTTAGCTGCCGAGCTAACTGCGAATGAGTTAGCGAGCCACTTCCTGGCCTCGGTATAGCCATTAATCCTGTCTTACTGCTTTCTGCTTCATCCTCCTGCATCATGTTTCAGTCGACTAGATGAATAAATTACACTCATTTCTGACAGAACACTGCAGGTCTGTCAGATTTGGTTATTATTGATAGGAATAAGAATAAAAAACACGTCGTAGTAGTTCCGTCAATAAAAGGCTCCAGTTTTGTGCAGCTGAGTGACGTTCAACAAGTGTTTTTAATAGGGCTGGGCGAGTTAACTCGCAATTATATAACGCTGATAAATATTTTATCGCGCATTAAGGCAGGTTAATTTTTTTTTTAATTATTTTTTGGGGCTTTTGTGCCTTTAATGGATAGGAAAGTTCAGAGAGACAGGAAGCAGGGGGGAGAGAGAGGGGGAACAACATGCAGCACAGTGCCGTCCGATGCAGGACTCGAACCGGGTTTTTATTTTGGCTTTTATTTTGTAAAAGTCTGTTGCTCACAGGCTTTTATTTTGTAAAAGTCTGCTGCTCTCAGGCTTTTATTTTGTAAAAGTCTGCTGCTGTCTGCTGTGGAACAGGAAAAGAAAGTAATCGGCGGATCCACCAAACATGGAGAAGGGTACGGAACTTTTACTCGGCCATTTTCATTTTAAAGTTCTTCCAGACGGCGGAGTCGACAGAACCAAAGTCATCTGTAAACTCTGCCAAGTTGAATTGTCTTCTCAGCGTAGTAGTTCCAGTCTAAAATATCACTTAAAGGCAAAACACACAACTGATAGCAGCAAGTCATTCAAGGAAACAGACAGTGGAGCGAGGCTTCTACATAAAAACTACAGAAAGATGCTGATGTTAAAAGTGTGTTTGCACAACAAATGTTATGGCACTTTCATTCATATGGCAGCACATTTAAAATAAAGCTAAATGCTAAAAGCTATACGCTACTTTTGGATTCTGCGTACAAATGCGATTAATCGCGATTAATCAGGGAAATCATGTGATTAATTAGATTAAACATTTTAATCGTTGCCCAGCCATACTTTTTAAGCTGTGTGTTGATGTGCTGTTTTAAAGGTTTGTTCGCTGCAGTTTGAGTTAAAGAGAGAGAGCATCATCACTTATCTCTTCTGTGAAAACAACTGACAGCTCTCGGCTGGCAGGCAGGACTGATGGGTAAAAAGGGAAATAAATGTCCCTGATTCCAGCTTCAGTTCTCTGACCTGTCGAAACGGCACAATAACATTTTACGTGGGTTAAATATATCTCGGTTGTTAAAGTCTGTCAGCCTCAGCACCTGAAGAGGAGGGAGACAAATCACCTTTTTTTAACTTCTTTAATCTGAGATGGTAATAAAATGTTTATGGATATAAGAGAAAAAAAAGATTCTCTAATTTCCGTATCATGATTTATGAAAAAAAAAGAACATAGATTCTTCTTCAAATCATTCGTCATCAGTATCCTTTGTGTAGGGTTCGGGGTGACAGGAGGCAGGAGCCAATCACAGGCCTCGCACAGACAAACGCGTGCAGCACATTGGCTGTGTTCAAAACCGCATACTACTCCTACTACTCCTACTAACTTTTTGAGTTAGTAAGCGAGTTTGAGTAAGCGAGAAGTTCCCGGATGCATACTAGATTCTCCGAAATGTTGGGTATGCATCATGAGGTTACTACTCATACTCAAACTACCCAAGATGCAACGTAACGTGACGTCGCCGATCGTCATTTCCTGTTAAAACGGCAGTTTCAAGCTAGCTACAACGAGGGTAGGTTCACTTCCTGTTTTCAAAACAAAAAAACATTCGGCCGCACCGGCCCTTTCACAGTTCAGTTTGAGACCCCTGGTGTAGAGACAGCATGCAGTGACATGTCACTGTTTCAGAATTGAAGCATCTTTGTAACTAGGTAGGCATAGATGGGGATTGAACCCATGATCTTTGGTTTACGAGACCAACGCCTTACCACTTGGCCACCATGCCCTGATTGTTATAACTATTATGTCTGTGAAATAACTTTAATGATATTTATAAAAAGTTTCTCACTATAAGATTCAGTCAAAGCATTAAGGATGTATGGGAAGTGATCCCATGACCTTTGGTTACAGGACCACCTTTTTAGATTCAGCTCCAATAACTAGATGTATGTGTAATGTTACACAGTATTCTGATTGATTTATACAAAAAAGTTCCGAACATATCAATGCGTCACTTTCAGAGAAAGGCACGGATGGGGTTTGAACCCATGATCTTTGGTTTACGAGACCAACGCCTTACCACTTGGCCACCATACCCTGGTTGTCATAACTATTATGTCTGTGAAATGAGTTTATGATATTTAGAAATAGTTTTGCACTATAAGATTCAGTCAAATGAATAGGGATGTATGGGAAGTGATCCCATGATCCATCCAAAGACCACAAACTGACCACCAGGGACGAGTTTTTATTCTTTCCTTGACCTTCGGTTATACTCGGAAATACTTTGATGCAGAGGGCTCATTACAGCCGTGCAGTTCACTGGATTTGATTTAACACAGCGTGAGAGAAGAAAAAACAATTTGCAGGAAGAGGCTGAGGAGGTGGAGGAGATAAATTTCAGAGCAAACAGAGTGAGATGAAGCAGCACGGGGCAGACAGGAGGTATGAAGACTGCCCTGGTTATGAAGTGGTGGGACAGACTCAGGTCAATAATGACCAGCCTTTGTCTGCCTGAACTAGCAAAGCGCTAAGAAGATATGTCTAAAATGGTCATATAGTTATACATCACCCCATCATCATCGAGTACATTTTAATGAATGAAATAACTCTCCAGGAACAGGAATGCTGCCATCGTTAATGTCTGTGTCGCTGCTCATTTTCATGCAAATCCTGCCACTGATCCACTGGGATTTACAATTCTGCCGACGTAATCCCAAAATAACCAACTCTGAGATAAACGAAAAGCCTGAAAAAGCACAAATACGGTGTTTTAAATCTCTGCTAAATTATTGCCCAGCAGTACGAGTCTGACACGACTCAGCTGATCAGCGGCAGGTAATGGATGCTCAGTGGGCAGAGATGGGACCAAGTCACACATGTGCAAGTCTCAAGCAATTTTTTCTTGGGCAAGTCAAGTCAAGTCACCTTATAATTACAATTTTACCTGCAGAATCTGATCTTAATAAAGTGAAAACACAAAGATATAAGTAACTGTCAGTAAACATCATTGGCCAATGTGTCCAACCTGTCCACCCCGTATCATATCAAGCTAACGTTAGCTAACTACCGGCTAGGCTAACAGGATAATATTAGCTAATTTGACAAGCAGTTACTGGTCAGAATGGATCTTCAGATGACGAACAAAGTTGGAAGTTGTCGTCTGTGCAGCCACTGTCCCACACTCAGAGCTGGATTTACAGCCGACCCGTGACGTCAAAATGGCGTTTCAGGCCTGGGGTTTTGCCTTGAAAAGACTGCGCAGCGTGTTGCCGTGCACCAGTCGATTTTTGTTACTGGGCTGTGCCGAGAACGACAGACCGGATGGACCGATGTGAGACCAGGCTCAGTCGCAAAATCGTGATGTCATCAACACCGCTCGCGCTCGCAGACGCGGCAACCATGCTAGAGGCTTTAGCGGTCAGTTATGCCCTCCACAGCAGTCTATGTCAAATAGGTATAATTTCTGTTAAAGGTGCAGTGAAACCATAAAACCAAATCACACACAGGGCATGGTGGCCAAGTGGTAAGGCGTTGGTCTCGTAAACCAAAGATCATGGGTTCAAACCCCATCCGTGCCTTTCTCTGAATGTAAAGCAATGATATGTCCTTAACTTTTTGTATAAATCAATCAGAATACTGCGTAACATTAGACATATATCTAGTTATTGGAGCTGAATCTAAAAAGGTGGTCCTGTAACCAAAGGTCATGGGATCACTTCCCATACATCCTTATTGGTTTGACTGAATCTTATAGTGCAAAACTATTTCAAAATATCATTAAAGTCATTTCACAGACTATGATAATAAGGGCATGGTGGCCAAGTGGTAAGGCGTTGGTCTTGTAAACCAAAGATCATGGGTTCAATCCCCATCCATGCCTAGCTAGTTATGAAAGGTCCTTCAATAATGAAGCAGTGATATATTACTAACATTGTTAACTCATCAATCAGAAGACTATGTAATCCCTGTCTTCAAGAAGCTCTTCAGAGAGCATCTCCCTCTATTCCTGCACGCTATCTCTACACCAGGGGTCTCAAACTGATCCGTGATGGCGCCGGTGTGGCTGCAGGTTTTTGTTCCAACCCTGCAGCAGCACAGCGGACTTGTTTCATTCAATCAACTGAACTGGTTAAGATCTTCAGTGCAGACAGTTCAGTTCCACGTCCCAAGAGCCAGCTTCAGTAGCTGAGGATCAGACCACCAAGGTCTCCGCCTTCGGCTGCCACCCAGCTCACATTGCACCCTTGGCCCCTCCCACGGGTGGTGAGCCTGTCGGGACCCACGTCATTACATTACATTAGATTAGATTACGGTCATTTAAAGATAAAAGCAGACGCTTTTATTCAAAGCGACTTACAATAAGTGAGTTCCACATCGGTAGGCAAAACAACTTAAGGTCACAGGAAATCACAAGAGCATTTCCTTCCAACTAACTGGATATATGTGCAATTTAACACAGTATTCTGATTGATTCACACACAATGTTAGGGACATATCACTGCTTCACCTTCAGATAAAGGTACAGATGGGATTTGAACCCATGATCTTTGGTTTAAAAGACCAACGCCTTACCACTTGGCCACCATGCCTGCCTTGGGCACAGAACCGGCCACCAGGCACTTGCGTCCGGGCAAAGGAACGTGTTTTCCAATCATTTCATTCATCATAGGGGGTTTTGTGAGCTGTTTTTTGTCTGGTCCCTCATCTAGGATCTGTTTGCCTTGGGTGACCCTACCAGGGGCTTAAAGCCCCGGGCAACATAGCTCCCAGACTCATTGGGGCACGTAAAACCCCCCCACCACGGTAAGGTGACAGCTCATGGGGGAGCACATGTAAGTCGCTTAGGATAGAAGCGTCTGCTGAATGCAGATACATAATAAACCAGTTAAGACCATCAGAAATATTGTAAGCTCCCATCTTCCACCAGTCTATACTGAAAATCTGAACTATGAAAAAACATCTTGTGATGAACAAGAATTCCCCAGCACTAAAATAATCATGATTGCTAAATACAGTGATGCACCACAGTTGTTGGAGCATGCAGAAGTTGTTTCCAACAGCGAATATTCGCTCCCTACTGAGGCCTCGTCAGAATCCCTCCCTGAGTCGCGCTCCGAGTGCTCCCTTCTGCAGGTAAAACTATGACTGGAGCAACAAAGTTTAATTGATGTACAGAATTAGAAATGTTTGCTGATTTGACTCGGATGGGATGCCTTGCTGAGCGAGGCATCGATGAAGGGGAAGGTTAGGATCGTCAGACGCTTGTGGCAGATGAGCCCAGATAACGAGGCGGGGACTTCCGATGAGGCCCACCGGGCATGAGATGGAGGTGGAGATGGGGAAGACGTGGGCTGCAGATAAGTCAGCCTGGAGGGAGACTGGCAGAGCGGGAGAGAGATTTAAAGAGCAGGAAACTGACTGATTGCCTCAAGAAAACAGCGTGCAGGAAGATCATTAAGCTACGGCGACATCAAATTAAGAATGAGGTGAGTTTTACAGCGTGGGAAAGTGGAAGTCAGGAAAGAAAAGGAGGATCCCAAACGCCAGGGAATAAGGTGAGAAGACAGAGATCTTTCTTAATAAACTTTTGCAAAAGCTACATTTCACACAGCTTATCATCAAAAGCCAAGTCATGTGCAGAGGTGGGCAGAGCAGCCAAAGGTTGTACTCAAGTAAAAGTACTGTTACTTCAGAATAATATGACTCAAGTAAAAGTAAAAAGTATTCATCCAAATAATTACTTGAGTAAGAGTAAAAAAGTGCTTGCTGAAAAAAACTACTCAAGTACTGAGTAACTGTTGAGTAACGTCTGATTTATTTGTTAACACAAGCATTCAATCAGACAGACAAAAATACTAAATAATCATCTTTAGGCAAATTAGAGTTCATCCAGTTGATAAAATAAATTAAAATGAATGAATTAATTACAAAATAGCTTTAATTAAAATAATCCAGGTAAATTCAAGTACTTCAATAAAGAATAAAAGAGACTTAGGAAATGTTTAAAACATGTGTAACCCATATGTAACCTAAAAAACAAACATTCACCTATCCATGGGGGGAAAAACGAGTTTAGGAAACTTAGCGCTACATGTTTCCTCAAGTTAGACGTTGAGTTTCTGCTGAAATGTGCGTTTGTTTTGGTTGCCACAGAAGACACATAATGTAGCTGCTGTTTCTCACTCTTTGTAAGGTAAACATGCTTTCAGTATGAGGCCTCGTCTGCGTCTTCATTTCCCACCGTTGGTTCTGACATTTTTCATCTGTTTCAGACAGTGGAGCGAGGCTTCTACATAAAAACTACAGAAAGATGCTGATGTTAAAAGTGTGTTTGCACAACAAATGTTATGGCACTTTCATTCATATGGCAGCACATTTAAAATAAACCTAAATGCTAAAAGCTATACACTACTTTTGGATTAATTTTTAGATTCTGTGTACAAATGCAATTAATCGTGATTAATCAGGGAAATCATGTGATTAATTAGATTAAACATTTGAATCGTTGCCCAGCCCTAGAACTTTTACATCAACAGTCAGGGATTAGGGTACTATGTAGATTCAATCCATATTCAAATAGGCCAGGCTGTCCTTAAACAACTGATGGATCATGTGTAATTGTGTATTTCAGGGCTGATATTTAACAAACACATTTACACATGAAGGCTGAGCGAGGCTGCTTTTCATCAGACTCTGCTTTTTATCACTTTCACCGTCAAGAGGCCACTTCAAATGTATAACATGATTGATGTATTATAAGAACTGTGACAGGATACAATACGGTCTGGTCCAAAGGAAGACTTATACTGTTTATTACATGAATGTATTCTCCTGATTATTTCCTTATACGTAAGAATGAGGTCAGTCTGATGACGTGTTTGACATCACATGCACACCCAGGGATTATTTGTTAACAGAACGGAATGACTGGAGAGCCACAGAAGGGCATAAATCTGTAAAACAACAAGAAAAAAAATCATGAAACATGCACAGATTTAGATATAATAAGACATATTGCATCACTTCCTGTTACCTTGTTTGTGGAACTTTTTGCTCCTCTTGGACTATTAAAAATCACTCAATTTCTTCCACATTTTTGCATCGTTAACTCTATTGGATACTTGTTCTGTTCTAACACTCACTCCTACAGATATTTAGTCTTTCTCACTTTTTAGCGGTGTGTCTGGCTCTCTAGCTTAGCATAAGCTACCAGTTCTCTCCCTCCGTCTCCTGCTTTCACCTGCTCTGTGTGTCAGATGTTTAGTTACTCCTCTGCCTCCTTTAGCGATAATGGTACATGTAATAAATCTATTCTTTTTGTAGTTTTGGAGGCGAGGTTATCTGAATTGGAGGCTCGGCTCTGCACCGTTGGATACCACCCGATAGCGAGCCAGGTCCCTTTAGCCGGTGCGGAGCCACCTAGCGTAGCTAACCCGCTAGCCGCCCTTTAGCAGAACCCAAACTGTCAGGAAGTAGTCCTAAAATCCAGCCCGTTGTTCACCATCGACCTGTCCACGCTTCAAATAGATTTTCCCCACTCAGCGACACACCCGCTGAGGACAAAACCCTGGTAATTGGCAGCTCTATAGTCAGAAACGTGGCATTAGAGGCACCAGCGGCCATAGTTAAATGCATTCCAGGAGCCAGAGCGGGCGACGTAGAATCCTATTTAAAACTGCCGGTTAAGGATAAACATAAATACGGTAAAATAGTTATTCACGTCGGTACATGTAACAAAAGCCTCGTTTCCACTGTCAGTCCGGTTCGGGTCGGGTCGCTTTGGGGTCAGCTTTGTGTTCCCACTGTACAAAGGGGACCCTCAGGGGTGGGCGGAGTGCGTGCCGAAGCGTAAATAGCATCCATAATTTACCTAACTTACCACACTTACTCTAGCACTAGTTACGCTCTTAGCTGTTTGGTTTTGAAAGGAAATGCACTTATGATTTCTTGTGACCTGAAGTTCTTTTACCTACCGATGTGGAACACACTTATTGTAAGTCGCTTTGGATAAAAGCGTCTGCAGAATGACCGTAGGCCTAATGTAATGTGAGAAGACTAGCAGCTAGCTAATACAACACTGCAAGCAGCTAGCTAACACAACAAAATGACCGTAATGTAATGTACTGTAATATAATAATTTCGAACCACCTCCAGTGTTTTCTGTCCTTGATCCGCCGGTAATCGCTCCGAAGCTTCTCCAGCTTCTTCAGCTTAATGCCACACCAGCTCGCGGTCCAGTTGAAATAAATCTCGGCCATTTTTGCGACAATCAGCTGGAAAACTTTTTGGTTTGGCACAGCGCCATCGAGCTCCCGCTGCACAGCCTCCTCACCAACACCGGAGAGCAGAGCCTGGAACCGGTCCGGTGTGCTCGGCAGAGATGTGCAAGTCTCAAGTAATATTTTCTTGGGCAAGTCAAGTCAAAGTCAAGTCACCTTATAATTACAATTTTACCTGCAGAATCTGATCTTAATAAAGTGAAAACACAAAGATATAAGTAACTGTCAGTAAACATCATTGGCCAATGTGTCCAACCTGTCCACCCCGTATCATATAAGCTAACGTTAGCTAACTACCGACTAGGCTAACAGGATAATATTAGCTTATTTGACGAGCACTTACTGGTCAGAATGGATCTTCAACTGACGAACAAAGTTGGAAGTTGTCGTCTGGCTGTCTGAGATGTTGATGCCGCATGTTTTGCACTGAGCTGTTCGTCTTTTGCCGTCAAAATGGTGATTATGAAAGCCGAAGACAACGACTCTCGGTCCCGCTGACATGTTGATGCATATCTGATATGAGTTTATTCTCTCCAATAAACACTAAGGTATGCAGAGAGGGCATGGCTGACTGACAGGGTAGGGATCCAATCATGACGCCATTCTCATTCTGCGCTCCTACCGGGTAATCCATGTTATTTTTTATTAATTTTATATTCAAACTGAAAACATGAACTGAATAACACTCAAGTCATTCAAGTCATCGTGTCTCAAGTCAAGTCAAGTGCCGAGTCTTTAACTTCCAAGTCCGAGTCGAGTCTCAAGTCTTTTCTTTTTTGTCAAGTCAAGTCACAAGTCATCAAAACAGCGACTCGAGTCGACTCGAGTCCAAGTCACAGCGACTCGAGTCCCCATCTCTGGTGCTCAGTACCCCAAGCAGAAGGGTTACAGACATGGTAACGGGTTCCATGGTAACGGGTTCCATGGGACTGGTACGCTGTGGTGGTAGGGGAAACACTGAAATATGCGAACCGTGCTGAACCGACCCGTACCGGACTACATAGTGGAAACGAGGCTAAACATTCAGTCAGAGTAAAACAAGTTACTTTAGTTGTTTTCTTGTTTTAGACGGCGGTGTCCTGTGCTGTTGTATTTATCCACCATCACGCTCATATGTGGATATTAACCGAGTGGATATGGACCATTAATGTGTGCGTTTATGTCCCGTTCAGTACTTATTTTAGCCGAGCGTGTTTTTTAATGATCTCTAATCGCAAGAAAAGTAGCTCATTAAAAGGAGATCAGACACTGGCTAAATATGAAATAAATGTACTGTACGCATATACACAAGCACGGATCACAGCGGGAGATCGAGCTCCTCAGAAGGAGCACAATGAGCTCTAATGGATTCAACTGGCCTCCCCTTACAGGCATAAGAGGGATTATGTAGTGTGTGAGAGACAGCTGGAGGACAGAGAAGGGACGGAGACGTTGGCTTTGATCCTAAAGAAACACACAAAGCCACAAACAACACCGAATATTCATGAGCAGACATTTTCCGTACAGGTTAAAGTACACGACAGCATATACGTCAACAGTGGGACCCAAAGGGATGAAATGTATGTTTGAAGGCTTTCTCTCTGTAACAAGATGACATGTTGGGATAATAGCTGCCTTCACTGGAAAAAAAATTAAAGTCTTACCAAGTATATTTGTCTCATTTCTAGTCAAAATATCTCATTACACTTAATATAAGACACAACTGCCTAACAAGCACCATTTCAGCCAGATATAGGGACTTGTTTGAAGATTGTCTTCAAACAAGTCCCTATATCTGGCTGAAATAGTCTGAAACATCTGGAATATCTTGTTAAATGTCTTGAAAACAAATTGTTTTGAGTCGGATTTCATATGAAACAAGCTTTTTTTGACATTTGAAGAGGTTTTTAAGCTAATTTCAAGATCACTTTTATCTCAAAAGTCCTAAATATCACATTTTATTTAAAAAAATCTTGACAAGCCGATTTTCACTACTTCCATTGGCAGATTTATTTGCTTATTTCAAGCAAAAACGTCTTTTATTTGTTGTTTTTCTTACCTATTTTTGGAGGGGCATTTTTTCCAGTGTTCAAAGTGTAGATGAATTCAGATCGTTCAGTCCTATTCTGGGCATCGCTGCGGTGTTTGTTCAGTGTGTCTCAGACCTCAAACAGTCTGATATTTCACTTTACAGAGTGGTTTAAGGCCAAGAAGCAGAAAAATCAAGGAGAAAATAAGTAAATAAAATCCTAACAACTGATTCACTGGATTATCAAGACTTTGTAAAGACGAGGAACATTAAACCCTGCTGTTTGATGAGGGAGTGTTTCTGAGCATGCAGTCTCTGCATAAACCTCTGAATAATGCTTTTTACCAACACGTGCACGCTCCTGAATCAAAGATCATGCACTGAACTTTCATGTGCAAACTCAATTTCAGATAGAATAATCAAAAAGGAAACCATAACAGTTTCCCCTGCAGATGAAGCAGTCTGTGCACCGACTTATTTGGCAAATAAACATGCTTTAGGCGATCAAATATGACGCGTTTGATCGATGTTGATGTGCACTTATCAAAGGAATACCGAGTGCTGCACGTCAACATTTTCAGCTCCATGGAAACTCGAAGATGAGCTTCCTCACAGGTCTGATTACAGACGCAAAAACCTAAACGGACGCGAGGAACAGGGGACAACCCCAAAAGCATAATAAGGCCTGTTGAGTCGAGCAAATAATCCTCATCAGGAAGAAAAGAGAATTGCGATGTATGAACATTAGGGCTGGGCACCGATTAAAATTTTTAATCTTATAAATCACATGATTTCCCTGATTAATCACGATTAAACGCATTTACGCAAAATCCAAAAATTAATTCAAAAGTAGTCATCTTCATTAGCTAAGCTGTAAGCGCTAGCTGCTGCTAAAGGAGAAAATGACTCAATAAATAAACCATGAGGAGTTATTTCTCAGATACCTCCATTTCCCTGCTATTGTCTCTTGTTTATATTGTGTTTGTCTTCTTTAGTCATTGGTTTAAAATGGGTTTTATTCGGCTTGCATTCTGCAATCATTTCTCAGTCCTTTGTTCTGTGTTCTTGGTAAAGCTTACTTTAGCCACGCATTCAGGCCTGATATCAGATTTTATCATCCCTCACAGTATCCTCAGCTGAGCTCCACTTCCACACCTGTCTCAGACTCAGTCAACCACAGCTGCAGACACTTCCTCATTAGTTCCTCCCCCGGTATATAGACTCCTTTGTTCAGCTCGGTCTTTGTCTGATCTTCGCTGTTCCAACTGTCTTTGACAGTCGTTCACGCCGAGGCCTCGTCCAGCTTCTCTCTGGTCTCTGGGAGGAAAAAAAGAATTTAGTTTCATAATTACATTTGATTAGGAAATATGTCAGGAAAGCAGAAGTACACGCCTCCAATGGATATTTTTTAATTACTCACTTGGGCTGGGTCCCCTTATTCCCTCATTATTTTCATGCAGTGATCGAACTCTCCTCAGCAGGAATGTTGTTGTTGTTGTTTTACTCCAATTCTTCAGCACACAACACTTCACCTTGGATTAAAGGAAAAGACAGACATAAAGTGTGTTTATTATTAGGAGAGATCAGATCCCACACAGGGAACAACTCTCTCTTTCTCACAGGCTCCATCAGAATAAGCAGCAGTGTCACAAAATGCCAAACTACATACTACATACTGCATACTCATCGATCAGACAGTATGCAGAGCGTTTACCCACAATGCATTTCGCTCCTGCCCGAGCCGAAATCAGCCGGCCTGAAGCTGATTTCCCTTAAGCTCTAAACTCTGTAAACTTTAGCAACATTTGAAACATTTTCAGGTGAGAAAGTAGTCGTTTAGATCCCCAACGTGTTGAAAACCTGACAAAATACCGGCTGTTTACAATTTTGTTCCCACGAATTCGGCGCTACTAAAGCTAGCTGCAGTGAGCAACGCACTTCCGGTTATTTTCACAAAATAAAATACCCGTTGCCTTTTATCATAGGGAAAGCCATTACCATACAATTGGTGCTTTTGTTTTGAAAACAGGAAGTGAACCTACCCTCGTTGTAGCTAGCTTGAAACGAGGCTCTGCCTCCCAAACCGGCAGCTGGTTCCACAGAGAGGGGCCTGATAACTGAAGGCTCTGCCTCCCAAACTGGCAGCTGGTTCCACAGAGAGGGGCCTGATAACTGAAGGCTCTGCCTCCCAAACTGGCAGCTGGTTCCACAGAGAGGGGCCTGATAACTGAAGGCTCTGCCTCCCAAACTGGCAGCCGGTTCCACAGAGAGGGGCCTGATAACTGAAGGCTCTGCCTCCCAAACTGGCAGCTGGTTCCACAGAGAGGGGCCTGATAACCGAAGGCTCTAACCCAGATTCTTGAATGTTCTTACAGTCAACAGTTGAGTTGCAGAACTTTTTGTTTTGTTGCGTAACACGTTGACTCGGGTGCTTTTCAGTCGTTTTGACAGGAAATGACGATCGGCGACGTCACGTTCCGTTGCATCTTGGGTAGTTTGAGTATGAGTAGTAACCTCATGATGCATACCCAACATTTCAGAGAATCTAGTATGCATCCGGGAACTTCTCGCTTACTCAAACTCACATACTAACTCAAACAGTTAGAAGGAGTAGTAGGAGAAGTATGCAGTTTGGAACACAGCTTCTGTTTACAATAAAATGTAAAAACATCAAAGACGGGAAGCAGCACGAGAGCAGAGACGGGCAGAAAATGAATAAAGTTATAGTCTGAGGGGCATGTGTGTGCACGTGTGTGTGCACGTGTGTGTGTGCAGAGCTCTAAGTGTACATGCATGTTTGAGTTCGATCCAGGATTTAACATTTCCATCATTTTATTCCTCTCCCTGAAAAGGAAGATTGACCAAAGGTTGTTCCACGTTTTTCTTTTTTTTTTTTTTTAATACATCAAAAAATATCTCTGTCTGTGAAACTGAAGGAAAGAAAACTTCCTGTTGGACACGGCGAGTTTTTTTTTGTTTCTGTTATGGCAGTGAAAGTTTTCCACAAGGAAAGAATGCAAGTCACTAATGCACCCACTAAGTGACCACAAGAGAGTGAATAAAGCGAGCAGATCACTAATTTAAGGAGACATCATCCACTGAAACTTCTGAGTGCTTCTCTGCTCTGAGTGTCCTCTTTCACTTATTCAGGACCACGCTGCATTAACGAGCACACTCGGGCGCGTACTGTTACACTTCGCTGAGTCCGGCATGTTCGGATATTAATGCAACATGAGTTGCATTTGTGATATTATTGCACGGCCCAGGTTTTTGTTCAGTGGGAGTGGAGCACAGAGAGTGGAGCACCGCGGGGCCCAAAGATCCGACGTAACTCAGAGGAAAGGTCGGACGGGGAGACTTTCTGTTGCTTTTTTAAATAGAACTGTGGCCCTTTGCTAAAACAATTGATTTATTTTGAGAACTCATAGTTCATAAAAGTTCACCATGTATTGAAGTGGGTAAAAATGCATAAATATGGTTAAAATGCAGAACAAGTTAAAAATGCCAAAGAAGTGATCTGTTAAAATACAAGTTCTGGCATTTAATTTCATAGGCTGTGTTTGAAACTACTACATACTACATACTACATACTTCCATACTGCATACTACATACTACATACTACATACTTCCATACTGCATACTACATACTACATGCTTCCATACTGCATACTACATACTACATACTACATACTTCCATACTGCATACTACATACTACATGCTTCCATACTGCATACTACATACTACATACTTCCATACTACATACTACATACTACATACTACATACTTCCATACTACATACTACATACTACATACTTCCATACTACATACTACATACTTCTATACTTCCATACTACATACTACATACTTCCATACTACATACTACATACTTCCATACTTCCATACTTCCATACTACATACTACATACTACATACTACATACTACATACTTCCATACTACATACTACACACTACATACTACATACTACATGCTTCCATACTACATACTACATACTACATACTACATACTTCCATACTACATACTACATACTACATACTACATACTTCCATACTACATACTACATACTACATACTACATACTACATACTACATACTTCCATACTACATACTACATACTACATACTTCCATACTTCCATACTACATACTACATACTTCCATACTACATACTACATACTTCCATACTTCCATACTTCCATACTACATACTACATACTTCCATACTTCCATACTTCCATACTACATACTACATACTACATACTACATACTACATACTTCCATACTACATACTACATACTACATACTACATACTACATACTTCCATACTTCCATACTACATACTACATACTACATACTACATACTACATACTTCCATACTACATACTACATACTACCATACTACATACTACATACTTCCATACTTCCATACTACATACTACATACTACATACTACATACTACATACTTCCATACTACATACTACATACTACCATACTACTTACTACATACTTCCATACTGCATACTACATACTGCATACTATATACTGCATACTACATACTACATACTACATACTACATACTTCCATACTTCCATACTACATACTACATACTACATACTACATACTACAAACTTCCATACTACATACTAGATACTACCATACTACTTACTACATACTTCCATACTGCATACTACATACTGCATACTATATACTGCATACTACTAACTACATACTACATACTACATACTACATACTACATACTTCCATACTTCCATACTACATACTACATACTACATACTACATACTACATACTTCCATACTACATACTACATACTACCATACTACTTACTACATACTTCCATACTGCATACTACATACTGCATACTATATACTGCATACTACATACTACATACTACATACTACATACTACATACTTCCATACTTCCATACTACATACTACATACTACATACTACATACTACAAACTTCCATACTACATACTACATACTACCATACTACTTACTACATACTTCCATACTGCATACTACATACTGCATACTATATACTGCATACTACTAACTACATACTACATACTACATACTACATACTACATACTTCCATACTTCCATACTACATACTACATACTGCATACTACATACTACATACTACATACTACATACTGCATACTATATACTGCATACTACATACTACATACTACATACTACCATACTACATACTACATACTACATACTACATACTTCCATACTTCCATACTACATACTACATACTACATACTACATACTTCCATACTACATACTACATACTTCCATACTGCATACTACATACTTCCATACTACATACAACATACTACATACTCCCATACTACATACTACATACTACATACTACATACTTTCATACTTCCATACTTCCATACTACATACTACATACTATATACTTCCATGCTACATACTATATACTACATACTACATACTTCCATACTACTTACGACATACTTCCATACTGCATACTACATACTGCATACTGCATACTACATACTACATACTACATACTACAAACTACCATACTACATACTACATACTACATACTTCCATACTACATAATACATACTGCATACTACATACTATATACTTCCATACTACATACTACATACTACATACTTCCACACTACATACTACATACTGCATACTACAGGAGAGAAAGTAGTCGTTTAGATCCCCAACGTGTTGAAAACCTGACAAAATACCGGCTGTTTACAATTTTGTTCCCACGAATTCGGCGCTACTAAAGCTAGCCGCAGTGAGCAACGCACTTCCGGTTATTTTCACAAAATAAAATACCCGTTGCCTTTTATCACAGGGAAAGCCATTAGCATACAATTGGTGCTTTTGTTTTGAAAACAGGAAGTGAACCTACCCTCGTTGTAGCTAGCTTGAAACGAAGGCTCTGCCTCCCAAACTGGCAGCTGGTTCCACAGAGAGGGCCTGATAACTGAAGGCTCTGCCTCCCAAACTGGCAGCTGGTTCCACAGAGAGGGGCCTGATAACTGAAGGCTCTGCCTCCCAAACTGGCAGCTGGTTCCACAGCGAGGGGCCTGATAACTGAAGGCTCTGCCTCCCAAACTGGCAGCTGGTTCCTCAGAGAGGGGCCTGATAACTGAAGGCTCTGCCTCCCAAACTGGCAGCTGGTTCCACAGAGAGGGGCCTGATAACTGAAGGCTCTGCCTCCCAAACTGGCAGCTGGTTCCACAGCGAGGTGCCTGATAACTGAAGGCTCTGCCTCCCAAACTGGCAGCTGGTTCCACAGCGAGGGGCCTGATAACTGAAGGCTCTGCCTCCCAAACTGGCAGCTGGTTCCACAGAGAGGGGCCTGATAACTGAAGGCTCTGCCTCCCAAACTGGCAGCTGGTTCCACAGAGAGGGGCCTGATAACTGAAGGCTCTGCCTCCCAAACTGGCAGCTGGTTCCACAGAGAGGGGCCTGATAACTGAAGGCTCCGCCTCTCAAACTGGCAGCTGGTTCCACAGAGAGGGGCCTGATAACTGAAGGCTCTATCTCCCAAACTGGCAGCTGGTTCCACAGAGAGGGGCCTGATAACTGAAGGCTCTGCCTCCCAAACTGGCAGCTGGTTCCACAGAGAGGGGCCTGATAACTGAAGGCTCTGCCTCCCAAACTGGCAGCTGGTTCCACAGAGAGGGGCCTGATAACTGAAGGCTCTGCCTCCCAAACTGGCAGCTGGTTCCACAGAGAGGGGCCTGATAACCGAAGGCTCTAACCCATACTTCCATACTACATACTACATACTGCATACTACATACTACATACTACATACTGCATACTATATACTGCATACTACATACTACATACTACATACTACATACTACCATACTACATACTACATACTACATACTACATACTTCCATACTTCCATACTACATACTACATACTACATACTACATACTTCCATACTACATACTACATACTTCCATACTGCATACTACATACTTCCATACTACATACAACATACTACATACTCCCATACTACATACTACATACTACATACTACATACTACATACTTTCATACTTCCATACTTCCATACTACATACTACATACTATATACTTCCATGCTACATACTATATACTACATACTACATACTTCCATACTACTTACGACATACTTCCATACTGCATACTACATACTGCATACTACATACTACATACTACATACTACAAACTACCATACTACATACTACATACTACATACTACATACTTCCATACTACATAATACATACTGCATACTACATACTACATACTTCCACACTACATACTACATACTGCATACTACATACTACATACTTCCATACTACATACTACATACTTCCATACTGCATACTACATACTTCCATACTGCATACTACATACTACATGCTTCCATACTTCCATACTACATACTTCCATACTACATACTTCCATACTGCATACTACATACTACATACTTCCATACTACATACTACATACTACATACTTCCATACTGCATACTACATACTACATACTTCCATACTACATACTACATACTTCCACACTGCATAGTACATACTTCCATACTGCATACTACACACTACATGCTTCCATACTACATACTACATACTACATACTTCCATACTACATACTACATACTTCTATACTGTATACTACATACTACATACTTCCATACTACATACTTCCATACTACATACTTCCATACTACATACTGCATACTACATACTTCCATACTATATACTACATACTACATACTGCATACTACATACTACATACTACATACTTCCATACTGCATACTACATACTACATACTTCCATCTTACATGCTTCCATACTACATACTACATACTTCTATACTGTGTACTACATACGACATACTTCCATACTGCATAGTACATACTACATACTACATACTTCCATACTACATACTACATACTACATACTGCATACTACATACTACATACTTCCATACTACATACTGCATACTACATACTTCCATACTACATACTACATACTACATACTGTATACTACATACTTCCATACTGCATACTCATCGATCAGACAGAATGCAGAGCGTTTACCCACAATGCATTTCGCTCCTGCCCGAGCCGAAATCAGCCGGCCTGAAGCTGATTTCCCTTAAGCTCTAAACTCTGTAAACTTTAGCAACATTTGAAACATTTTCAGGTGAGAAAGTAGTCGTTTAGATCCCCAACGTGTTGAAAACCTGACAAAATACCGGCTGTTTACAATTTTGTTCCCACGAATTCGGCGCTACTAAAGCTAGCCACAGTGAGCAACGCACTTCCGGTTATTTTCACAAAATAAAATACCCGTTGCCTTTTATCATAGGGAAAGCCATTACCATACAATTGGTGCTTTTGTTTTGAAAACAGGAAGTGAACCTACCCTCGTTGTAGTTAGCTTGAAACTGCCGTTTTGACAGGAAATGACGATCGATTGTGGACCACATGTGTGTGGGTCCATCATATTGGGTATTTAATGTTTTGCTTAATTTTATTTGATGTTTTGAATATAAGAGACTGAATAATAGTAAAACCGGGTACTATTTCTGTTAAATATTAACACTCACACTATACCCAAGTGATTTATTTAATTTGATTTTATATATTTTGAGCGTAATGATTAAAACTAAAGAGTCTTTACATTTTGATTTTGGTTGTGTGGTGTTTTATTTTATTTTACCCCCCCCCCCCCCCCATAGGTACATGAGGCGGGTGTTACATAACTTTTTCCTGTCGTTAGAAGGCAGGCCACCACTCAGCTAAATATTAACAGACATGAGAAGAGATTCAGAGGATGAACATTGAATCCAACAACTACTGATGGAAGGAGCGTTACTATCAGTCAGCAGGTGAGAAAGAAACACACAGAACTCTGTTATATCATCCACATCATGAAATAAGCTGGCGGCACATAAACTGCGTAAGAAGGAAATTAACCATTATTCCATTACCTGAATAATCAGTGGTTTTAGACTGTTAAAGGGATAATCTGGAGTAAAATGCACTTTAGATCAATTTATGGGATGTTGGGAGTACATACGTTGAGTTGACATCAAAATCATGTCATTCGGATGTGTTTTGAGAATTTCGATTTGACCGTTTTTAGCCAAAAGTCGTTAGCCTGGAAGTGATGAGGGCATATCATGTCACCGCTACAAAACGCTATTTTTATACCTCTTCTACAGCTCCAAACAACATAACACTTACGTGGTAGTGAGTAGAGGGTCCCTAAAGCCAAACCGAAGTGTCCCGAGGTCTTCATGTGGTCGGATAGAGAGTCCAGAATGAATTTAACCAGGAGATAAAACCTGTCAATCATATTACTGGGCATGTATTGTTGTAATGTTTTAAATACTTGAACACAGTTTTTCTAGAGAAGATAATTGTTTTGTATATGGGATTATCGTCCATCGACTCTTTTGGGCTTTCACATGCGCGAGCCTACAACTAACCGGTAAGTGACATGCTGTTTATAAAGTTGTTTTGTAACGTCCCCATGCCAGTACTGTGAGAACCATGCATATGGTTTTGATGCTAAGGCTTGTGACTTTATTGTCGGATGGGTTATAAAGTGGTGTGACGTTTCTGCAGTGTGCAAGTTGCTGTTTTACGTGGAAGGGTTAGCGCTTGCCCCTTAGCCACCACGTATTTGGTTAGCATGACAGGCTGCGCAAACAGCGCAACCTCCACACAGGGAGCGCAGATTGGCACCTCTCTGTGTCCGACTGTCAGTATTTGACAACCTCTAGCAATGGGAACACGCTTCAAATGCCCCGGAGTTCCCCTTTAACTCGTCAATTATCTAACGCCGATAAATATTTTATCGCGCATTTATGCAGTTTTTTGGGTTTTTTTTTTGGGGGGGGGCTTTTGTGCCTTTAATGGAAAGTTCAGAGAGACAGGAAGCAGAGAGAGGGGGAACGACATGCAGCACAAGGCTGTCCGATGTGGGACTCGAACCGGGTTTTTATTTTGGCTTTTATTTTGTAAAAGTTCGTTGCTCACAGGCTTTTACTTTGTAAAAGTCTGCTGCTCACAGGCTTTTATTTTGTAAAAGTCTGTTGCTCACAGGCTTTTATTTTGTAAAAGTCTGCTGCTGTCTGCTGTGGAACAGGAAAAGAAAGTAATCGGCGGATCCACCAAACATGGAGAAGGGTACGGAACTTTTACTCGGCCATTTTCATTTTAAAGTTCTTCCAGACGCCGGAGTGGACAGAACCAAAGTCATCTGTAAACTCTGCCAAGTTGAATTGTCTTCTCAGCGTAGTAGTTCCAGTCTAAAATATCACTTAAAGGCAAAACACACAACTGATAGCAGCAAGTCATTCAAGGAAACAGACAGTGGAGCGAGGCTTCTACATAAAAACTACAGAAAGATGCTGATGTTAAAAGTGTGTTTGCACAACAAATGTTATGGCACTTTCATTCATATGGCAGCACATTTAAAATAAAACTAAATGCTAAAAGCTATACACTACTTTTGGATTCATTTTTGGATTCTGCGTACAAATGCGATTAATCGTGATTAATCAGGGAAATCATGTGATTAATTAGATTAAACATTTTAATCGTTGCCCAGCCCTAGTTTTCATTGATTAAAAACTATACATTTTTGACACAGACGGAGCTTAATCTGCTTCAAATTCACTTCTTTCGACTCCAGTCGTGTGTCTTCTGACAGCCTTTGATGCGCTCAGCTTCTGAGTTTATTAATAAATCTAGCTGAGGGACTCGACAAACAGTCGGACCACTCGGGTCCTGACAGCGAGGAGGATACTCCCCTGCCGTGATCTGACCGTAATGTGACTCCAGCGCTCTACTTTCAGGTCTCGTAGAAAAGAAGCAATCTGCAGGGGGAAGTGAGGCTAATTGTTGAGAGGTGCAGTGAACGAGCAAAGCTGAACGAACTCTAATTAGGCCATGATTAAGGTTAACTCTCACAGCTGTGGAAATCTATTAACCTTTAATCGTACAGTTCATCACACACTTGAGGTTAAAATGGGTGCGAGAGTTAGTGCGAGTGAGCACCAAAGGAGGATCTTTAAGTCAAAGAGGAGGAAAAACGGCCATATTTTAACAAGAAAATGACATATAATACATATCTTTTTGTCTTGTACTATATGTTAAATAACTCATCCCTCTCTGTGGAACCAGCTGCCAGTTTGGGAGGTAGAGCCTTCAGTTATCAGGCCCCTCTCTGTGGAACCAGCTGCCAGTTTGGGAGGCAGAGCCTTCAGTTATCAGGCCCCTCTCTGTGGAACCAGCTGCCAGTTTGGGAGGCAGAGCCTTCAGTTATCAGGCCCCTCTCTGTGGAACCAGCTGCCAGTTTGGGAGGCAGAGCCTTCAGTTATCAGGCCCCTCTCTGTGGAACCAGCTGCCAGTTTTGGGAGGCAGAGCCTTCGGTTATCAGGCCCCTCTCTGTGGAACCAGCTGCCAGTTTGGGAGGCAGGGCCTTCAGTTATCAGGCCCCTCTCTGTGGAACCAGCTGCCAGTTTGGGAGGCAGAGCCTTCAGTTATCAGGCCCCTTTTCTGTGGAACCAGCTGCCAGTTTGGGAGGCAGAGCCTTCAGTTATCAGGCCCCTCTCTATGGAACCAGCTGCCAGTTTGGGAGGCAGAGCCTTCAGTTATCAGGCCCCTCTCTGTGGAACCAGCTGCCAGTTTGGGAGGCAGAGCCTTCAGTTATCAGGCCCCTCTCTGTGGAACCAGCTGCCAGTTTGGGAGGCAGAGCCTTCAGCCCCGCCCATAAAAGTTTTGGTCGGGAAGTTCGGACTGGCTCTGCTCAGTTGGGGAATATCTATGCTCGACATCAAAACAGTCGACCCGATCAGATTGCCAGGGCGGGCTTTATACGATGATCAACAGATGATCAACAGGGACATTATTGACTACGTCACTAAAGAGCGCTTGGTTTGACTTCGTTTGAAACAAACATGGCTGCCGCTGGAGAGCTAGGGTGTGTAGATTCTGCCATCGAGTCTGTTCTACAGGATCTCCACATTGCATTCGTTTTGAAAGACGAACAGAGGAACGCGATAAAGGCTTTTATCGATAGAAAAGATGTTTTTGCCGTCCTTCCTACAACAAGTGTGTGTCGCTTAATCTACGTCACATACTACGTTGCTCTGATTGGTTGTAGGTCTATCCAATTGAGCGAAGAGGCATTTTTTCTCCTGGTTTGGTTGAAACACGCCCCATACTCAAAACTCTATCCAGCGGTATCAGACTCACATTCTGCCTAGAATCGTGAGTATGACGTAGTCAGGCTACTGATTTGTTGTGATTTGGTGAAAACTGGGTTGAATTTAATTGGATAAAAATCTCTCAATACATTCAACATTAACAAAGTAAAACTGAGGCATGCAGTAAATATACATTAAGCAGCGTTATCATTTAAAACAATAATAATGACTGAATGACTACCTGCCAGATGCAAAAGTTAACAACACCGATCCACTCATTCATGCTGCTCTATAAGTCTATAAGTTTGCACCTTCCTCAAACTATACCCAACACGAAGTGATGCTCCTCACGCACACCTGTAGGACCGTGAATGAATAAATAGCTGTACAGGTGTATGTACTGAATACTAAACCTCAGCCAAGCAAAGTGTTTCACAACAATGTCTTTCCATGACTCACGATTGAAACCACAAGGCTGTGTTTAACATGGAAGCAAAGGAATGGGTGAACTCCCAGGAATGAGTCATCCAGCCTCCATCCTTCGGGCCGGCGAGTAACAAGATGCATCATCCATCTAACTTTCAGCAGCCGTGGCCTTTTTAAAATTTAAAATGTTGTTTTTAATTAAGAGTATCAGCCTCCGGTCAATCAGCAACGTGTCGTAAATATCAAGAAGAAAGACGTTCCGCCGTCGTCACTCAACACCTCGATGGAAAAGCAAAAGTTTGACCTTCGGTGGAAACGCATCCGGAACATGAAGACGTTTATCTGGTGTTACGGCAGATGGATGCAGCCACGGGAACAAAAGCATGTTGCATATCGATCCAGAGCAGCCCGGAGGTGCAGAACAAAGCAGCAAGTGACGAGAAGGAGGAAGCAAACACGATGCCGGTGAACTCCTGCAGGAGCAGCACGTTTCAGAGGAGTGAGTCCGCTGTTTTAGTGCATCAACAGCTGTGAAAAACTCAATTTTCCACTTTGTTTTTCCTGTAAAATACTCTCTGAATTAGTTTGTCTCGTTCTCAACATATGGCTCCAGGTTGTCGGGCATTAAATGAGATTAGTTAAGTCCAATTCACATTCATCCAATAAAATAAAAAAAGTTGCCAACCTACACCAACAGATTGCATCAGGCAACAATGGAGGGAAAAACTCCCTTTTAAAAGGAAGCGTTCATTAATACAGCCAAATTCCAATAAAGCTGCTCTCATTCACACGTTTTTTCTTTCTTTGGTCAGTAAATATGTCAGAAACTGAGACTGAAAATCAGCTCATTAGGACTACGAGTCACTTAAAGCGTTTCCAGACGGTCGCTCTGCTCTAATAAAATCCTGATTTTAGAACCACAGAATCACCGTTAAAGGGACACTTTGTAATTTCTTCCCCCATCTAGTGGTGCAATTTTATTTTGCAAAGTCGAATGAATTTGCTCTCTAGCGCCTCGCGTTTTCAAATGCAACTTCTTGAACTACGGCAGGCGGTATGTGTCAAGATTCAAGAAGCTATAGCTTCAGACTCAAGGTCCATACAAACAAAAAGACATCAAGACACACAGTACAAAGGATTACATAACACACATACAACAACACTATAGATACAGATGACAGATAACATGTCAGATAACAGAAGTTGACATAGCCTTTGGTGTGCAAGTCATATTCCGGGAGTTACCGGAAGTGACGTCGACGCAGCGGTAGCGTTAGCAGCAGTGTGTAGTTGCTATGTGGAAAGTGTTCTTTTAAATAAACTCCCGGTAAACTTACAAACTTTCTAATGCCTCGTTTTGTGAGTTAAGAGCCTGTGTGTACTACGGCAGAAGTTTGGTAACAATCAATGCATTATTAGTGGGATCATTTATGAGATTAGACCGGAAGGACATGGCGGCCTCCATAGAGCTTGCCCGCTCTATGTAGATACAGACAAGTTATTCTTCACTCAGGAGGATAAGTGAGATTGTTGACAGAGATAATTTTACACCAATGAAGACTAATTTATGAATGAATATGTTGATTTGAGCTAATAAATGACTTAATTTATTACATAGTGTCCCTTTAAAGTAGCTCAAAGACGGCGTCTGTGCAGTGAACTCAGCAGGACTCACATGCACCCTGATCTCCCACAGAGGAGGTTAGAGGCAGCAGGACGTTTCCTCACACAGACCACAGTCAGCGGGGTCACATGGCCTTGAAAGGATCGGATTATTGGCTAAATTACAATCAGACTGAGTTATTAAGTGCATGTAGACACCTTAATCTGACTTGCCACAAAGAATTAAGTCGCTTATAACTCCCACATACATTATCCAATCTGTCCCAAACTTCATACGGTGAATGCTGGACCCAGCCTGAACGCGTACATATCATTATAGTGACATCCAGCTATAGCGCCACCTGCTGGTGGTCGGAAACGTCTTTTTTTTTTCCACACCTCACATTTGATCGAACTCCTCCTACAGATTTAATGCTAACTGCTCCAAACTTGGCCAGGTAAAGGGCCGTGTATACTCTTGCAGCAGTGTGTCGCAGACATGACGCAGTTATTTCTGATTTGCGCTATGTTAATCCCACGCCACAACGCAAGAGGGACAATCACGAACAAGCTAGGATTGTGGGTGTGGTGGGTGGCGTGTTTCTCTTCCGGTTACGGAGGTCATTCAACAACAATGGCGACTGGACGAATGCGCACTTTGATTGAGATGCAGCTGATCGATCTAGAAATAGAAGAAATATTGCTACTACAGGAGCTGGCAGAGAGGCGAAAGAATCGTCACGGTTAGCACGGTTAGCATCACCATTAGCCGGTTAGCAAACCGGAAATACGCATAGTGTAGAGCGGATGTAGAGTTGACAAATCAGAGGCCTCCTTTCTCTCCTCCCTGCGGCGATGTCTGCGGTGAGTTACAATTTTGGGGAGGTGCACCAGAGTGTCTGCGTAAGGGGGGGGGGCATGTCTGCGTTAACTGCGACACACACGCAGACGACCTGGTTTCCGACCATAAATAGGCCTTAAGACGAAACAAAACGCGACTAAGACTTAAGACATGGGGGGGAAAATCATGGAGAAACTTTTCCAAACTCTGAACGGTGTGGGCGTGGCCAGGTGGTGAAAATCATGTGATGGCGTTTGTGATTTGAAAGCATTATCATCATCGCAAAGTCATGAAACTTGGCACACACGTCCACCCTGTCGACCTCGTACGTATGTAAAGGGTATCGTGTGTAGGCGGAGCAAAATGGCTCAGTGGCGACCCCTAGAAATGTTCAAAAACCCCTCCGCATTGGGGTTATTATGTGCTCGTACGTACGCAGAGGGTATCGTGCGTGTGGGCAGAGCTGCGCGACTACGGCGTCCAGCACATGCCCAACGTGCGCACATCCCAACGTGCGCACATCTCGGTCCAGCTCAAAGCTGCTTGCAGCTTTCTAGTTTTTGTTGTAATTTAGCCAATAATCTGATCCTTTCAGCGCCATGTGACCTCACTGACTGTTGATGAGCTGAGGAGGTGCTGATGTATCCGACACTAACAGTTTTCCACAGCTTTACTTATCTTTTGTGGCTCCTCCGTCTCCAGTGCAGCTACAGTTTCTGCTTGCAGAGCATATTTGGAGAAAAGACACGTTTTTTTTCTCTCCCAGAATTCAGTGCAGACCTCAGTCTCCCCCAGCAGTGCAGAGGCAGTGACGGCAGTGCCGGTGCCCCTGTGTACCGGTGTGTTACGGGGCCACTTAAGCTAAATGACAAACAGATGTCGGTTAATGAGCTGTGGGTGACGGAGCTCCAGTTTCTCCTGCTGCTGCTGGATGGATGGAGAGGCCGAGTGACGGAACAAACGGCTAGAAAAAAGACGAAACGAGTAACGGTTAAAGCCTGATTTATGGTCGTCTCCATCGCTTGCGTGCGTCGGCTAAAATTTCTATCTATCTATCCGTCGAGGAGACGGAGACTCGCGGAGACCGCAAGGGTTGTGATTGGTCGGCTAACGACATCATTTCCGGAATCACTTTCCCGGTTTAGCTCCTTCCTCTCAGAACAACAACACCGCCATTTCTGAAAGAGTTTACTGTGTGCCGGTCAACATTTGGTCAAAATTATTTACATTTCAACATCAACGAGCTCCAACTCCAACAACAGTCTTTCTCTGTCGGTCGCCATCGTTCACTGTGAGGAGGAACGGAGCCGGAAGGTGAACAACCGATCAACCACTTTCACCATAGACGTTGCCAGATTGGGTCGTCTAACGTAGCGCCGCCTACTGATCGGGAGGGGAACTGCCTTGGGTATCCGACATCCTGACAGAGAACTTCGAAAGGACGGAGAGCTGACGGAGAAGCATACTGAGGCTTTTACCCAACCTGCTAAAGAAGAGCAGAGGTCGGTTAATCCAAACTCACCTATTCATCGACGGGAGAATTTCAAACACTGTTTCAAAGATATAAATGAGGGAAAATTTAAAATTTCAAATGTCAAAACATACAGATGCCCACTGACAAAGCTGTGGGACTCACAAGCTTTAATTTCAAATAATATCCATGGTATAAATGTTATGACAATAATTTACAATTATTTTAGGCTATACTGCACAGCACAGGCTGGCGGGCCTCCTGGCCTGTTTTGGCTAGCTGTCGGTGAAGTTGGCTAGCTGTCGGTGAAGTTGGCTAGCTCTCGGTGAAGTTGGCTAGCTGTTGGGGAAGTTGGCTAGCTGTCGGGGAAGTTGGCTAGCTGTCGGTGAAGTTGGCTAGCTGTCGGTGAAGTTGGCTAGCTGTCGGGGAAGTTGGCTAGCTGTCGGTGAAGTTGGCTAGCTGTCGGTGAAGTTGGCTAGCTGTTGGGGAAGTTGGCTAGCTGTCGGGGAAGTTGGCTAGCTGTCAGTGATGTTGGTTAGCTGTCGGTGAAGTTGGCTAGCTGTTGGTGAAGTTGGCTAGCTGTTGGGGAAGTTGGCTAGCTGTCGGTGAAGTTGGCTAGCTGTCGGTGAAGTTGGCTAGCGGCTGCGGCACTGTAGCCGGTTTTGCTCGTCAGCGTGACCGTTGCAACTGCCCTTTGTTTGCTTTTCTGACTCGTTTCGAAGCGTCATGCAATTTACAATTATTTTAGGCTATACTGCACAGCACAGGCTGGCGGGCCTCCTGGCCTGTTTTGGCTAGCTGTCGGTGAAGTTGGCTAGCTGTCGGTGAAGTTGGCTAGCTGTCGGTAAAGTCGGCTAGCTGTTGGGGAAGTTGGCTAGCTGTCGGGGAAGTTGGCTAGCTGTCGGTGAAGTTGGCTAGCTGTTGGGGAAGTTGGCTAGCTGTCGGGGAAGTTGGCTAGCTGTCGGTGAAGTTGGCTAGCTGTCGGGGAAGTTGGCTAGCTGTCGGTGAAGTTGGCTAGCTGTCGGTGAAGTTGGCTAGCTGTCGGTGAAGTTGCCTAGCTGTCGGTGAAGTTGCCTAGCGGCTGCGGCACTGTAGCCGGTTTTGCTCGTCAGCATGACCGTTGCAACTGCCCTTTGTTTGCTTTTCTGACTCGTTTCGAAGCGTCATGCAAGTCTTCCTTCTTTTTGAAAAAAGACAGTAAATTCAACTGTCTTTTTTACATGTTTGCATTGAAAAGGTAACTCTTTGTTCCTCTCTGCTCTCCAGATGCCGCAAATTTCAAAGATTTTTGTCCGCGAAGCGAGGTTTGATGACCAGTAGTTTTGAGTGCATCAACAACAGATCTCCGAGTCTTTGAAATGACGTCGGTTTATCTTAAACTGTTGTTAATAAACAATATCAAATTCATGGGATTTGTTCTGAATATAATTTTTTTTTAATATTAATATTTTTTTTCTATACGAAAGGTACCGGATCAGCCCAAATAAGTCCCGGAACACGGGCAGACCAAAACCAAATTAAGTCCTGCAATACGGTTATTATCACTGAGGACTTTATACTGTTAGGGTTTTCTTTACTGTCACATCATAACAACAGTATAAAGCATGCAGAGTATAGTCTTTAGAGGTAGAGAAGGTGGCTTCCTCTTTATCCCAAACTGGGAACTCGTTCCACAGGAGAGGAGCCGAATAATTTATGATTCTCCCCTCGTTTCAACTCTTAGAAACCCAAGTAATCAGGAGTGAACCTGCTGCGAATATACGGAGCTCTGTGTGTCGATGCAGAGTTGAGCCGAGTTCTGATTATCACTTCACCTTCAGCTCGGCCGAGCTCTTTGTTTGATCTACTCTCCTCTTCCTCGCTTACAGGCTTCCTCTACTTCCTTTTCCTTTCAGTTCAAAGCCCAGGACGGGAAAAAGTGGCCGGACTGAACCTAAACCCACAGATTCATCTTCCAGCTGTATCATACAGATGTGTTGGTCCAGATAGGCCAAGGTCACGTTTATTTATGTAGCACCTTATAACAACCTGGGTTGACCAAAATGCTTTACATAAATAAATAACAATAAAATCCAACAGATACATTTAACAAAGAAATTCAGCAAAAGATAAAAACAATTTACACACACTGACAACATTTGTTTCACACAGGTCTGAAAGCCTGAGAGAAAAGGTGGGTTTTAAGAGATGTTTTAAAAATTTCGAGAGTTTCTGATGAACGAATATGCAGCAGTAACCATGGTAACCCAGTCCAAAGTTTAGGGTTAACCGCTGCAAAAGCTCGATGGCCTTTCGTTTTTAGCCTGCACTTAGGCCCATCCAGGTAAAGTTTGTTTGACCTCAGAGCTCTGATTGGTCTGTGAACATGTATGAGTTCAGTTAAATACTCGGGGGGGCCAGACCGTTTAAAATGTTAAAAACAAACATCAGCATCTTAAAATCCATTCTGAAGCGGACAGGAAGAAAGTGCAGAGAGGCCAGAACTAGGGTAGAACAGTTAGAGCCAATGCACCCGATTAGCACAGTTATTTCTGTCAATCCAACACTATTCTTAGATCGTCTTTTTACTTGATGTAAACCTCTTGAATGAGAGCTAATAATAGGATTGTTCTTGGTCTTTTGAAGCTTTAATTATAAGGAAAAACTTGATATCTCGTCTCCTGCTCGCGGCAGCTGGAGGACGGTCTGATGATAAGGAACTACAGTATTTTCAGCATCACTCTGAGACGGGATGTTCCTAACTTTGGGAACGTTTCTTAAGTAATATAAGGCGATACTGGTAATTGTGTTAATTAAAAGACTAATCCTGATGAAAAATAACTCGTGGTAAACACTGCTCCTGAGATGTTTGGGTCCAAAGACGTTACCTTCAGTTTAGTCTAATTAGCAGCAGAAAACTCATAGTCACAAAGGCTTTTATGGCTTCGGACATGTACTCTAACTTAATGATTGATTTCATGCGGCTTCATGGATGAGCATACCTGAGTGTTATCTGTAGAACAGTGAAAGCAGCGGTGCGCATCACTGCTAACGGATAATCTATAGCTCACACAGCTCAGCTTTTAAAGGGAACACAAGTAGTTTCATTGACCTTTTAAGAAACATTTTGTATTGCAAATAGGGCTGGGCGAGTTAACTTGTTATTATCGCGTTAACTCTGTAATTATCTAACGCCGATTAATATTTTATCACGCATTAACGCAGGTTTTTTTTGGGTGGGGGGGGGGGCTTTTATGCCTTTAATGGATAGGAAAGTTCAGAGAGACAGGAAGCAGGGGGCAGAGAGAGGGGAACAACATGCAGCATGGGGCCGTCCGATGCTGGACTCGAACCGGGTTTTTATTTTGGCTTTTATTATTGTAAAAGTCTGTTGCTCACGGGCTTTTATTTTGTAAGTCTGTTGCTCTCAGGCTTTTATTTTGTAAAAGTCTGTTGCTCACAGGCTTTTATTTTGTAAAAGTCTGCTGCTCACAGGCTTTTATTCTGTAAAAGTCTGCTGCTCACAGCTTTTATTTTGTAAAAGTCTGCTGCTGTCTGCTGTGGAACAGGAAAAGAAAGTAATCGGCGGATCCACCAAACATGGAGAAGGGTACGGAACTTTTACTCGGCCATTTTCATGTTAAAGTTCTTCCAGACGGCGGAGTCGACAGAACCAAAGTCATCTGTAAACACTGCCAAGTTGAATTGTCTTCTCAGCGTAGTAGTTCCAGTCTAAAATATCACTTAAAGGCAAAACACACAACTGATAGCAGCAAGTCATTCAAGGAAACAGACAGTGGAGCGAGGCTTCTACATAAAAACTACAGAAAGATGCTGATGTTAAAAGTGTGTTTGCACAACAAATGTTATGGCACTTTCATTCATATGGCAGCACATTTAAAATAAAGCTAAATGCTAAAAGCTATACGCTACTTTTGGATTCATTTTTGGATTCTGCGTACAAATGCGATTAATCGTGATTAATCAGGGAAATCATGTGATTAATTAGATTAAACATTTTAATTGTTGCCCAACCCTAATTGCAAACTACAAGAACATATAAATAATTGTGTCAGTAAGGGGAGGGAGGCCTTTTAAAATGGAGCTGGGTGATCGCCTCCACCAGCTGTTTATGGTCAATAATAATTGAGGATTGATGATGACTGAACAGCGTATTTTGGTTTCTCATTACGTAAGACTTAAGACCTGCACGCCCTTGCTGGTGCTGCACTTTCTGACAGCAGGAGGCTTTAGGCCACGCTGACCCTTGAATAGCAGGCTGAAAGTCTCCTCTGCAGACAGATGGCCGGGTGGAGGATGCTGCTGGCAGCCGGGCATCAAACTCCAGCCCTCATCCTTTCAGTGTGGGAGGTTGGAAACATAACACCGAGGCGGCACACGAGCAGTTTTACGAGCCGCTGCATGTGTGTGCGCCTCTTCAGCTTTATGCTGCATGTAAGTGAGATCAAGTCTGCAGCTCCGTGGAAGAAGCCAAACTCCCCCTGTTGGAAAGAGCGAGGCGGTGCTCAAAGCGACAGGTGGCGATCTCCACCCCTACGTCCACCCATCCGAGATGGAAGCATCTGTGGGGTTTTGGGATGTTGCAGATGGAAATTAAGGTGAGAAACGAGGTGAAAGCTGCTTTTCAAACAGCCTCGGATGATAAAGACATTTAGAAGTTTTTACTCACTGATAATATAAAAGAATAGAATAGAAGTACTTTATTCATCCCGGCCGGGAAATTACTTTGCAGTTGCAGCATACAGACAAGTAAAAAAAATAAAATAAATAAAAATGAAAAAAAATAAAGCTAAATGCTGAAAGCTATACACTACTTCTGGATTCATTTTTGGATTCTGCGTTAAAATGCGATTAATCATGATTAATCAGGGAAATGATGTGATTAATTAGATTAAACATTCTAAATCGTTGCCCAGCCCTAATTTTATTGCCTTCTTGTGATTTTATATAGCTGTAAAGCACTTTGAATTGCCTTGTGTACGAATTGTTTATTACAAATGATAAATTACAAATAAACTTGCCTTGCCTTGTAAGGACTGATTGACTTTTTTTGTGACACTTGCAATAAAATCATTTACTCGGGTCCTGATGGGTCAGGCAGTTGCTGGACCCGCTTGCACATTCTTCCCCTGGAGCTCTTCCTGTTTTTCAATCTCGCCACACAGGTTACAAAAGTCGGGATGTGCAAAACCAGCTGAAATGTCAGCAAAATGCCCTTTTGTGTCAGGTAGTGGGACTTCAGTTTTAGTGGATTCTGCAGTTCACAAGGTTGGAGGACAGTGAGCGGTAACGTAGCTTCAACTAGCATAGCTAAACTCCCAACCTGAACCCTGAAAGCATCCTGCCTCAGTCTGTGAGGACGGGTCAGAGCGTCCCGAGACTCTGAAACTCAAACTGGTCCTCACGAAGACGCACAAACACACGCACATTAAGTCAGAGCCAGAGGGAGTTTTGAAATGACAGCATCATCAGGGTCATCGGGCGGATCGCCCAGAGGCTCTAATGGAAGATTCCAGCTGACTGTCTGACCTTTATACTCCATAAACACACACAAACACACACAGCCGGGCTCAAGTTCCTACAGAGGACGTTACATAAGCTTAGATTCCTTCTTGGAGACCTGCCCAACCTGTAAAACCATGTTTTCATCCTAAAATTTAAACACTTGCATTCCTGGGACTCAGGGCCGGTTTTTGCTATGGGCAATGTGGGCGACCGCCCAGGGCCCACGAGCGCCCTCAAAAGAAAAAAAATTTAAAAAAAAGAAAAAAAAATTAAAAAAAAGAAAAAAAAGAAAAAAAAAGAAAAAATAATAATAAATAAATAAATAAATTTAAAAAACAAACAAACAAACAAACAAAAAACGTTAATTAATTACTTTCATGTAATTAACTGGGTTTGGTGAGAAAAAAAAAACAAAAAAAAAGGTTCATTAATTACCTTCTTGTAACTAACTGGGTTATGTGAAAAATTAAAAAAAAATAACATAAAAAAAACTAAAAAATAAAAATCTGTGCAGTCATCTCCGTGTTTACGTCACGTGACTCCGGTTGATTGGCGGGTGAACGGACGGCGTTAATGGGAAAAGCAAAGGTAATAATGTGGAGTCATCATGGATCATCATCATGGTGAAAGAGCAAAGAAGCCATCAGGTGCCCAGTTTAGAAAGAGAAGAAGAGGAGAAACGGGCAGAAGATAAATGATTTCTATCAGTGACGTAGGCTATAGGCTATCTGTTAGCCTCTTGCTAACATGTTGCTATTAGCCACGACTGTGTTTGATTTTTAGTTTTGCTGAACTAGAATCAGAATTGAGGCTTCATGTCATGCAGCTAATTTCACCCAAAGGCAACCTGGTCTGGTTTGTGTTTGCAACACAACAAGAAGTCCCGACTGTGGATTATTTTTATTGTTATGAGCTATATACTAAATTAAATAATTTAAATAACTTCTAATATACATTGACATGGTATTTTGTAAGCTACATGTGGTATCTTTGTGTATTTAAGATTACATATAATACAAATAATATAATATGTTGTTGTGTTGGTGGCGGGGTAAGTCTTTTTTTTATTTCGGGGGGGCAGGACCGCCTCTGCTGGGACTTTTTTTTGTCCCATAAAGGAAGGAAAAGTCTCCAAAATGTGACTTTGTGAAGAAGTTCATGTCCCCACAACATGAGCAACACACACAGCACACACACACACACACACACACACACACACATCAACTCTTGGTCTCACACCATTAAGGCCACAGTGGATGCTGCAAATTAGCATTTTGACAAGTATTGACTTTAATTATACACAATGATGCTGAACAACAAACACGACTGAGCCAATAATGGGAAGCGTTGGCACATTAGCACAAATGACAGATTGTTAAAGCACGAGGATGCGCTCACCGAACAAAGAGGTGCCAGCTTTTGTATTTGCTGATGTTTTCATCACTCACATTTCTGAGCTGTAATAGCATGCGTCTGTCCCTCATCAGCCTTTATTTGTGTGTGATCCCCGTGTTCTGATGCTGGCAGCTGAACTCACGCACTGCTAAATAAAAACGACTCCATATGAAGCCTCATCGGCGTGTGTTAATCCAGATCAGTGATACTCACTATTTGTTTCACAAGAGCCACATTGGCAGCAAAATCAAGGTTAGAGCCACTTTTACCACAACATACTAAAGTCCCCTTTAGCAAATATGCATTTCTACATATAAAAAAGGAACAACACAGCCAATACATGTTCAGTTCAGACCACATTTACCTTAATACTGGGATGAGCGGGAGCTGGCGTGCATGTCCTCGACTTTCTTCATGTTGTATTTGTAGTTTGTTGTTGTAATCATAGTGAGACATTCAGGATGAGCATGGTTTTTGTGCTGCTTTTTGCCCTTTTTTAATTAAAAACCATTAATATAAAACCATAAAAACCATCCATTTCGTGTTAGTTTGGGGTGGGATTTATTTTTTTGTTTGTTTGTTTTTTGTTTTGTTGTCAGTTTTTTTTTTTAATGTTTGTACACTTACAACTTAAAAACCAATAAAAAGAGTATTATAAAAAATAAAAAACCAATGCATTGTGCCTGCATCTCGCGCTGGCTAAAGGAGCTAGCGTGCTCTGTGGTCAAGTGTGACGGTGGTTTAAGCGGGCTGCGTTGCCAGGTTTAACAGTCCCCCCTTTAGGAAACACCATTACGCCTTAATTAATACTTAATAACAATACGTAGTACTACAAAAACACAAACTTAATAAAAATACTTAATACTGTGCAGTATTCGCTGTGTGTTATTTGAAAAAATGTTTTGTTATTGTTACCATATTGTTATAAGCTACTGTGCGAGTGCGAGTCGCCAATCAGAGCTTGAAGAGCCGCATGTGGCTGCGAGCCGCCCAATGAGCATCTCTGATCCAGACGAATCTAACGGGTGACTCTGCAGCAAATGCATTCCAGGACTGTCACAAATAATCTAGAGTTCAGAGGGAAAGTGGATTATTTTGAAAGCAGCGAGCCGCTGAGGTGCCTGCAGAGGTGAAAGGAAGATGGAAACTTGTTGAAATATCCAATCCACCTTTATTTATAAAGCACTTTACATCAGCTCAAGGACCAAAGTGCTGAACAAAATGCATAAATTCTGCCTTTTCTGAGCAGAGTTGGAGTCAGGGCGCCTTACAGGCGAGCTGGGATCCCCCCCGAAAGAAGGGGCGTCAAAATTTAATGTCCAGCGTTGTCTGTTTTCATCAGAGAATCGGCTGAAGCTGGAAGATCCAGCAATGTTTGGCGATCGTACCCCAGCAGAGAGTTGACTTTTACTGTAAATTTGAATGTACTTTATTTATACAGCTCTTTACAGACAATCCTCACGATGCACCAAAGTAATAAATAATAAATAAAGTAATAAATAAAGAGAAGAAGAAGTAAAAACAAATAAAAACGATAAAAGAACAATGAAAGCAATAAAATACGTTATCGTAAAATACGATATCGTTCTCCAGGAAAAAGTCAGACCTCACAATCGCTTGGCCCTATTTTCTCTCCCTTCGTATCACTGCCTGCTGTGCAGACCGAAGCGCAGACCGAGCAGCAAACACTGTAACAGGCGCGGCTGTCGGCAGGCGGCAGCAGGCAGTGATACGACGGGAGAGAAAATAGGGCCAAGAGATTGTGAGGTCTGGCTTTTTCCTGGAGAACGATTTTGTGATGCAAATGTATTACTCTGTTGAACGCATATTGTTTTGAGAAGCAAAACGCTTTATTTTTTAAACCCCAGCCAACTAGCCGGACTACCTTCATCAGCACCAAAACGAGGCTGGAACTCTGCTCACAGGACGCAGCAGGAGGTAAGAAGATGTTCAGAAATGATGTTGCTGATATGGGATGTTACACAGCTTCATGTCAAAGGAGGCGAACTGTCCCTTTAAGTGTGACGCTATAGATGAATAATGTGTAAGAATAAAGGATTCGCTTGGATCTCTGAGTGAACATTGGTGGAGTTGTTGCTCCTTAAAGGACTAATTAAATGTGTTTAATTTGTTTGTTTGTCCATGCTAACAAAAAAATGCTAAAATCATGTCCGAAACCAAAATCAGGAGATTATTTTGTGTGACAGTTTTAACCCTCGTTTAGTCTAATCAGCTCCACCACAGCAGCACGTCCAGCTTACACCATGGTGACTGAACTGAATGTGTTCGGCTGTCTGAAGCTCGTCTGAAGCTCATCAAACAAAGGCTGAAAACATAAGTTAGACTTCCTGAATGACACTAGATACTAAGGTCACGGAACAATCTTTCCCCTGATAATCAAACCAAGATGTTGTGGTGTAGCTAAATGAGTTTTTTTAGCATGCTTATTAGCTCCCGCTCTGCATACTCTTTCCCTGCTTTTGTTGTGGATTCATGTATAAAACTGAAATGCCACAACAACGTTTTGATTCCCCATCAGGCCAGACCTTGAAGATGTGTTTTCTTTTCATTAAAAAAAGGGCCAAACAGAAGCTGGAGGAAATCTTTCAGCACACACATTCAGTGGTAATAAAATCCGCTGCATGGAGGACATCTATACAAACCATATTACTGTGTGACATGCTTTGTGTTCAATATGTTCCACACTCACTGAAAACAGGATATTACAGCAAAGCTGCGGTTTTTATTGTTTACTCCACTCAGCATGCTAAATGTCAACATGTATTCCTTTCACCTCTCACACTCTCTGAAACCCTTTCTATGTAGTTTCTCTTTTCTTTCCGTCCCCACTGCACTGATCAGGGATTGTGGAATAAGTCCAGAGGTGGGTAGTAACCAGTTACATTTACTTGAGTAAGTTTTTGAAAATATTTATTTTATACTTCTAGGAGTAGTTTTAAATCTCTATACTTTTTACTTTTCCTTGAGTAGATGTGTGCAGCAGAAGCTGTCCTCTTACTCCGCTACATTAGGCTACAATGAGCTGGTTACTTTTCTTCTTACCTCTTTGGTATTCTACGCCTCATTATTTTTATCCCCCCGCGTACGCCTCATTTTAATGTTTTATTCTGACAGAGAGAGAGACTTCCGCCAAAGGCTCTACCACCTGACTGTGTTCCACCAATCAGACGCAGCCGTGCAGTCTGGTCACGTGACCATACTCAATCTCAGCGGCGGGACGGGTTAGCTTTAGCATTAGCAGTCGTAGCAAACAAAGAAAGAAACAGATGAAAAATGTCAGAACCAACGGTGGGAAATGAAGACGCAGACGAGGCCTCATACTGAAAGCATGTTTACCTTACAAAGAGTGAGAAACAGCAGCTACATTATGTGTCTTCTGTGGCAACCAAAACAAACGCACATTTCAGCAGAAACTCAACATCTAACTTGAGGAAACATGTAGCGCTGAGTTTCCTAAACTCGTTTTTCCCCCCATGGATAGGTGAATGTTTGTTTTTTAGGTTACATATGGGTTACATATGTTTTAAACATTTCCTAAGTCTCTTTTATTTTTTATTAAAGTACTTGAATTTACCTGGATTATTTAAATTTTAGCTATTTTGGAATTAATTAATTCATTTTAATTTATTTTATCAATTGGATGAACTCTAATTTGCCTAAAGATGATTATTTAGTATTTTTGTCTGTCTGATTGAATGCTTGTGTTAACAAATAAATCAGACGTTACTCAACAGTTACTCAGTACTTGAGTAGTTTTTTCACCGAGCACTTTTTTACTCTTACTCAAGTAATTATTTGGATGAATACTTTTTACTTTTACTTGAGTCATATTATTCTGAGGTAACAGTACTTCTACTTGAGTATGATTTTTGGCTGCTATACCCACCTTATATAAGAATAAGTCTTATATAAATGTAGTTCTTCTTGATGCACAGCGTTCTCCAGATGTTGTTCCATAGTTTAGATTTGATCAAAATGGATACAATATTTGCCACCCGGACAAATCTTAATGTTAGCATAATAGCTATGCTACAGATTTAAGAGTTTATCATCTCATAACATGACCTAAAAGTGATGCTTAAATGGCTGCACCACCACAAACATCCTGCGAACACAAGAAAAGCTGAGGCTGTGATGTGATTACGCTTCATGTGGATTGAAATGGATCACCTCATCGTGTTTTATTTGGTTAAATATAGATGCGATGTGCAGCAGGTTGTGTGATCGTACATGTGTATGTGGTCTTCCAGGATTCCTCCGCATCCATCACCTTGGCAGCGCCACACAAACCAATCTCCTTCACGTCTCTTCTCATTCCATCACTGTGGCTCAACCGGCAGCTTCATCAGCCGGCCTGCTTTCACCGAGGCACCTCCAGGACGGATCATACCGCTTCGAGATGGACAAACTGAGGTTCACGTCGCTCCCATGTGACCTCAACATTATCAACTGAGGGAGTTTTTTATCCTCAGGGTTAGCAAACTGTGGTGATTTTGAGCGAACTGATTATCAAAGCTAGAAACTCTATTAACCTGGAAAAGGTGAAACATCAGTAGTACTGAGTGACATGACTCAACAAAGTAAAACCAAAGAGGAAATGATCAAGGAAACATACAAAACTAACACAGAGTGACCTCAGCATAAACAGCTGACCATGAGAAAGAATGATCTCACACAAAGTAACCTTAAAATCATGCAAAACTCTTACAAATAGTGCATCAAAGCAGCAAAAACATGAAGAGGCTGTAAGCAAATTTAAGATATGTAAACAGAACGCAAGAAAAAACACTGATAAAAGAACATAAGTCCTCTTAGTGAACCCAGGGTAGATATTTTTCCCCACTACAGGAAGTTTATCCTACAGATATAGACAGATATAGACTACATTTCAGTAATTGTAGCACTGTTCCTTTAATGAGTGATCAGGATCGGCGTTAAATTTCATAGAATCATCTTTTTCCGAGCTCCAACTCTCCACCCTGTTTACTGAAATCCAGCGTACTTACTTTGGCTTAACAAACCGTCACATATCTCCATCTCAGCTCTTCTCTTTGCATTAAATAATAAAAAAAACTCAAACGAGACACAAAATTAGTTACAAATAGATTCTCAAGAGTATTTCAAATCAACCTTGAATTAACAAACGAACATGGTCATAATTACAATACACATTTTCATATTTATTTAAACATTTGAAAGCTATCTGGTGGAGGCCACTGCTGGGGGGGTTGGGTGGCGCTCGGGCTCTCTGCACTCATGACTGAGCACAATCCATGTAAAACCTGTACCATATACAGTATTTTGCATGTTCATGCACACACACACATTCAGTCACATGCTTATCATACTGTCAATGTTTTTAAAAGCAGGCTCAAGACACACCTTTTTAACTTTTAATTGATTTCCTTCTTATCCTTCTTATTTCCCTTTTAACTACTTATTTATGGTGTTTAACTTAGATCCTAGCCTTAGGCTGTTTTCTAGGATAATGTTTTAGGAATAATATCTTATGCCTTTTAAATATATTTTTTGTATTCTGTTATTATTATTATCGTTATTTTTATCATTTCTATTTATCTAATTTTTTTTTAATTGTTATTTTTTTTATTAATTCATTTTATTTGTTGCTTATATATAGCAATATCGCATTTTAAAGAGCCTATGTTTGCCACTGTATGTACATATCTGAGTGAGTGTGTGTGGATACGTAGGGGGATGGGAGATTTAGGGGGCTTGGGTGTTTTAACCTTTTAACCTGTACAGCACTTTGTGTTATATATTATCTATGAAAGGTGCTATATAAATAAAGTAAAATAAATAAATAAAATAAAATACAGCAGCTGTATCATCCTGTGGTTTCAAACCATCCATATCCACAGTTGTGTTCTTTGTACTTGCTGCTGGTGTTGTTGCTGTTTGTGTTTTGTTTTTTGTTATTTTTCTCCGTTTCTCTACCTGAAGGTGTTCCTGATGGTTCTCCGCCTGGTTTCCCCACAGAGCTGTAGGATGGTTTCTGTTTGGTTTCCACAGATATAGCAGCTAGTTGTCTGGTTTTGTCTTGTTTTTCATTGTCCTCTACTGTCATTTCTTTCTGTCTCTGTCTCGTTTCCCTCTCTTCTTCTTTGCTCGCCCTCTTTCCCTGTCCATCATCATTATTATATGTAAAATATTGCAACAAAAATATATATTATGACTGGGCGAGTTAACTCGTTATTATCGCGTTAACTCTGTATTTATTTAACGGCGATAAATATTTGATTGCGCATTAACGCAGGTTTTTAAAAAAATCTTTTTTATATTTTTTTGGGCTTTTATGCCTTTAATGGATAGGAAAGTTCAGAGAGACAGGAAGCAGGGGGCAGAGAGAGGGGGAACAACATGCAGCACAGGGCTGTCCGATGCGGGACTCGAACCGGGTTTTGATTTTGGCTTTTATTTTGTAAAAGTCTGTTGCTCACAGGCTTTTATTTTGTAAAAGTCTGCTGCTGTCTGCTGTGGAACAGGAAAAGAAAGTAATCTTTGGATCCACCAAACATGGAGAAGGGTACGGAACTTTTACTCGGCCATTTTCATGTCAAAGTTCTTCCAGACGGCGGAGTCGACAGAACCAAAGTCATCTGTAAACTCTGCCAAGTTGAATTGTCTTCTCAGCGTAGTAGTTCCAGTCTAAAATATCACTTAAAGGCAAAACACACAACTGATAGCAGCAAGTCATTCAAGGAAACAGACAGTGGAGCGAGGCTTCTACATAAAAACTACAGAAAGATGCTGATGTTAAAAGTGTGTTTGCACAACAAATGTTATGGCACTTTCATTCATATGGCAGCACATTTAAAATAAAGCTAAATGCTAAAAGCTATACGCTACTTTTGGATTCATTTTGGGATTTTGCGTACAAATGCGATTAATTGTGATTAATCGGGGAAATCATGTGATTAATAAGATTAGCCCAAATATATATAAATAAGCAGTATTTGGGAATCAAGGGAAGCTTTACATTCATAAAACAAAGTGTTTGGCATAACACGGTTTTCAGATTCTGCTGCCATTGTGCTGAACAGAACAAGGGGTAAAAATAAAAAATAAAACCATATTACTCGTAGGACATTTATGCTTTTTCCGTCTTCATGAGCACTGTTTGACTGATGTAAGTGGTTTTCAGCAGCTGTGTTTTCGCTGCCATTTCCTCCATTTTATTCTGCATTTAGAGAATGTGAATAAGAAAGAGGTTAATGGAAACAGTGAAAATAAAGGAAGGACTTCCACTAATGCACAAAATGTTCAAACATTTGCTCGAGGTGGTTTTTGCCTGTTTTATAGAAGACTTAATGCACGTCGGAGGAAATAGAAACACTTTGGGGAGTTACGTTTGACCTGCAAAGATAAGAAAAAAAATCATGTTACTCACCAGCTGTTTCTGGTCTAAGTCGGCAAGCAAAAAACCCACAAAACCAGATTTGATATCCCAAATATTCCCAGAGATTGAGGAAGAGCTCCTCCTGCAGGTGTCCACCACAGTTCTTGTCTTTTTACTCCTTGAGTTTTGTTTGCTGTTAGGATAATACTTATTTTACTGAATGACACCCACTAACAACTAGGGCTGGACGAGTTAACTCGTTTTTATCGCGTTAACGCATTAATAATTTAACGTCGATACATATTTTATCGCGCATTAACGCAGGTTTGATTTATTTATTTATTTAATTATTATTTTTGTTATTAAAAATTACAACAAATGTTTTATTTTGAGGGCTTTTTTGCCTTTAATGGATAGGAAAGTTCAGAGAAACCGGAAGTAATCTTTGGATCCACCAAACATGGAGAAGGGTACGGAACTTTTACTCGGCCATTTTCATGTTAAAGTTCTTCCAGACGGCGGAGTCGACAGAACCAAAGTCATCTGTAAACACTGCCAAGTTGAATTGTGTTCTCAGCGTAGTAGTTCCAGTCTAAAATATCACTTAAAGGCAAAACACACAACTGATAGCAGCAAGTCATTCAAGGAAACAGACAGTGGAGCGAGGCTTCTACATAAAAACTACAGAAAGATGCTGATGTTAAAAGTGTGTTTGCACAACAAATGTTATGGCACTTTCATTCATATGGCAGCACATTTAAAATAAAGCTAAATGCTAAAAGCTATATGCTACTTTTGGATTTATTTTTGGATTCTGCGTACAAATGTGATTAATCGTGATTAATCAGGGAAATCATGTGATTAATTAGATTAAACATTTTAATTGTTGCCCAGCCGTATTGAAAACACATCCTACGCAGCCAAGCTTCAAACTGAATAATGACAACATGTCTGATTTACTTTTCCCGTTAGCAGCTTTGAAAAGGTTTGTTCAGCTTTGCTTCACTATTGAGGGAAAACTCTTCTTGTGTCAAAGCATAGAAAGAACTTTCTCTGTTTCAAAAGTTTGGTGACGGGTCTGTAAAGGTTGACCATCTCAGCTTCTACAAGATATTTAATCATCCTGGAACCCTGAACATTTCCACAGCAGATAAAGTTGGTTAGGGGAAGCAGCAGGAAATATTCAGCTGCAAGTTGCTCTGACAGCGACTTTAACCTCCCACTTCTGTGCAGATTTTGAGGCCTTTGTAGAAAGAATATAGCTGAGAGCACACGTCTCTTTTACCCAGTCCTAGGCGAGTTTATTCCAGAGGATGTCTGGGGGAGGGGTGGGTGATTATCAGAGGTGGGTAGAGCAGCCAAAAACTGTACTCAAGTAAAAGTACTGTTACTTCAGAATAATATGACTCAAGTAAAAGTAAAAAGTAGTCATCCAAATAATTACTTGAGTAAGAGTAAAAAAGTGCTCGGTGAAAAAACTCCTCAAGTACTGAGTAACTGTTGAGTAACGTCTGATTTATTTGTTAACACAAGCATTCAATCAGACAGACAAAAATACTAAATAATCATCTTTAGGCAAATTAGAGTTCATCCAGTTGATGAAATAAATTAAAATGAATTAATTAATTACAAAATAGCTTAAATTAAAATAATCCAGGTAAATTCAAGAACTTCAATAAAAAATAAAAGAGACTTAGGAAATGTTTAAAACATATGTAACCCATATGTAACCTAAAAAACAAACATTCACCTATCCATGGGGGGAAAACGAGTTTAGGAAACTTAGCGCTACATGTTTCCTCAAGTTAGATGTTGAGTTTCTGCTGAAATGTGCGTTTGTTTTGGTTGACACAGAAGACACATAATGTAGCTGCTGTTTCTCACTCTTTGTAAGGTAAACATGCTTTCAGTGTGAGGCCTCGTCTGCGTCTTCATTTCCCACCGTTGGTTCTGACATTTTTCATCTGTTTCTTTGTTTGTTTGCTACGACTGCTAATGCTAAAGCTAACCCGTCCCGCCGCTGAGATCGAGTACGGTCACGTGACCAGACTGCACGGCTGCGTCTGATTGGTGGAACACAGTCAGGTGGTAGAGCCTTTGGTGGAAGTCTCTCTCTCTGTCAGAATAAAACATTAAAATGAGGCGTACGCGGGGGGATAAAAATAATGAGGCGTAGAATACCAAAGAGGTAAGAAGAAAAGCAACCAGCTCATTGTAGCCTAATGTAGCGGAGTAAGAGGACAGTTTCTGCTGCACACATCTACTCAAGGAAAAGTAAAAAGTATAGAGATTTAAAACTACTCCTAGAAGTATAATGTTTTCAAAAACATACTCAAGTAAATGTAACTCGTTAGTACTCCTAGGGACAATTTAGAGTCACCAATTAACATGACATGCATGTTTTTGGGCGGTGGGAGGAAGTTGAGTACCTGGACAGAACCCACGCATACGCGGGAAGAACATGCTAACGAACCAGGATCCCGCTTGCTGTGAGGCGACAGTGCTAACCCAGTTCATTTTATCATTTTTATTGTCATTTAACCTTTACTCAGTCAGGTACATCATTGCCTAGCTAAAGGAAAAACCTTGAAAAATATATAATGAAATTGAACGTACATGGGCCAAAAGTAAACAGAATAAGAAAATGTCAACAGTTTAAGTGGATATTGCTAACATTTAGCGACTCAGCTGACATTACTCAATAATATTGAACCTACCATTAAAGAAACGGTTAATCAAAGCACATTAGTGAAGTGTGTTAAAGACCATGCTATATAGTTTGCCTTTAGCTACTGCCGTGTTTGATGGTTTAGTAGTTTGTAAAAGAAGCTGTAGCGCCCCAGCTAGCGGTTTAGCTTAGCTTGGCGCTAATGGTGCGTTAGCCATGTTAACTGCCCTCTTCAGATATAGGCAACCAAACCATTTTGGGAAAATACAGCCTGAGTTGTTACTTGCTGTATCTACTCAAATCAAATGAATTTGTCATCCATGATGATATTGACATTTTTCTTCAATTTATTTGCCAGCAGCCAGGAAACTGCTCTCAGCAGGATGCTAGTTGAAATGCTCTGTGATGATAAAATGCTTCTATGATACGATCTGGTGGAAAAGGTTCCAGTTATATGAACAAACTGAACTGAGAAGGCTTTCCCCTGACATTCATAATCATTTAAATAAGATTTCCTTCTTTCTGCTCCTTTCTGGTGATGGAATCTGTTTTAGTTAATACTTATGTTTGTTTTTTTTGGTATGATTTGAATATTGCTATGATTTTGGAGGCAACAGGGGGTCTTCACTCACCCCTGTTGCCTGGTTGCTGCCTGGGCGGGGGGCCAGGAGGAGGAGTTGTCCTGCTGGTCTGGGTCCTGCTGTCCTCTGGCCTGCTTGTGCTGTTCCTGATGGGGGGGGGGGGGCATTGCTTCTCCCCGCTGCTCGCGGCCTCACCCACCTGTGGGCACGTTTTGACTCCCGGGGCGCTTGCCCAGGGGCACTGGGGCAGGCGCTGACCCACTGCGGTTGGCTGTCTGGGGCGCCTGGCCCTCTCGGGTGTTGGCCGGGGCCCCTGCCGGGGGCTTTTGGTGGCGCTCGGGCTCGCGGGGGCCGGTTCCGGCGCGCGGCCCATGTCTAGATGGCGGGGGCCTGGCGGGGCTGGTAGGCTGCCGCCTCTGGTCACCGGGGGGGCTCTGTCCGGGGGCTTCCTCTGCTGTCTCCTGGGGGATGCGTGGTTGTCCCTGCGGTGGGCTTCCCGGGTTCTGTGCTCCTTGGGGGCTGTTGGGGGCCTGGGTCTGGGGGCCCTCTCGGCCTGCTTCTGATTGCTGGGGGGGGGGGGGGGGGGGGGGTTGTGACACTATACACTGATATTTAAGCATGGTTATTATGTGGGACCATCTATGTGTATTGCATGTTCATGCACACACACACACACACACACACACACACACACACACACACATTCATTAGCCCAGTAGCATGCTCACTATGCTCACTAAGCAGTTGTTGTGCTGTCCTGTGGTTTAAGGTCACCTGTGTATTATTTGTGATTGCTGCTGCTTGTGTTTTTTTGTTTGTTTGTTTGTGTGTTTGTTCTCTGCTTGTCTGCTTACAGGTGCTCCTGGTGCTTCTAAGGTTGGATTCCCCACAAAAGCCGTGAATCGTCTTCAGTTTTGTTTTTATAGGTGTAGCAGCTGGTTGTCTGATTTTTCATTGTTTTTTATGTTTGTCTCTTGATGTTTCTGTTCCTTTTTTCTCTTCTTCGCTCTCCCTCTCTCTCTGTCCCCCGCTCCGGTTCGGCACTATTATCACATCATGTTAAATATTGTACCAAAAATAAATAAATAAAAATAAGGAGTTGATGGGCGTCAAGGGGAGCTTTACATTCATTCATAAAGCTTCCCTTGGCATAGCAAATGTGTTTGGCATAAACGGTATTCAGATTACAATTCTGCTGCCATAATGCTGGACAGGACAAGGGAAAAAAAACAAAAAATGAATATTGCTATGATCAGAACAAATAAAGAAATGAAAACTTTTTAAACGCACGTAAACCAACAACTCATATGATCATGATCACACAAATAAAACTAAACCCTGTTTCAAAAGCTCCATTTGTGTACTTAAATAAGACTTTTTAAATTTTTATTAGTGAAACGTCCACAGGTCAAATATATCAGGCTGATAGTTTAATCATAAAGACGTCTTCCCCTCGTCATCTGCAGTCGCTGCTGCTCATCAGTAAACATTTCACATCGCAAATTGCCCTCAAACATTTGATTATTTTCTGGTAATAGACACCATGACTCATTCCAGACTTTTCTATGGATTTTTTTTCCTCTTTATGGGCTTCATTACTATTTTCATGGTTCTTTTTTTTTTTTGTTTAGTTTTTGTTTTTCATTCAGACATAAAAAGCCTCGCGCTGGCAGTCGTGCTCCAACAGCTTCATTTTGAGGCATAAATCCGTCTGCCCTGAAAGGTAAAGCTGTCACCTTCTGTGCTGCTCTGCGGTGTCTGCAGGATCATTCACATCAGGTTGCTGCGATCACAGGAGCAGTCGGGTTATTTTTACCTTTTCCAGTGTTTCCGACTCTCCTTACATGAGCTGACATCATTCTGTCTCTGTGGGTTTATCTAATGAAGTGATGCCTTGTGCTTGTTCATTCATGAAAACACGGCCCTGCTGTGGTTTGTCACACAATGATTTAGGCAGTTCGTCTGAGAGTCCCATTAACGCCTGGAAATGGAATAGTTCTTTCACACGGTGAACGTTTCCCACCTGCAGTTCAGACTGCTTCTTTATGCAGATGTGTGCTGCACGTTAACGTGCTCTGGTCTGGTCTCACAGTTTGCTCCCATTCTCAGTTTATGAGGTCAATATCTGCTGGTGTCCAACACGATTAAAGATGTAAAAAAGATACACTGGTTCTGATCACGATGCTACTCACGTTTATAGGAGGAAAATACCTTTACAGGGCCAGAAAAGCTCAGAGGAAACTGTGTGATGTCGACAAAAACACATAATAAAACGCTAGTTTAGCCATCTTCATGAAGCAAAACATGTTCTGATCACATCCATACAGTAAGTCAGTTCTGAAAATATAATGACATTTAGGTTTGTTATATCCATAATAGGTCCGGGCAACGATTAACATGTTTAATCTAATTAATCACATGATTTCCCTGATTAATCACGATTAATCACATTTATACGCAAAATAACCAAGAATGAATCCAAAAGTAGCGTATAGCTTTTAGCATTTAGCTTTGTTTTAAATGTGCTCCCATATGAATGAAAGTGCCATAACATTTGTTGTGCAAACACACTTTTAACATCAGCATCTTTCTGTAGTTTTTATGTAGAAGCCTCGCTCCACTGTCTGTTTCCTTGAATGACTTGCTGCTATCAGTTGTGTGTTTTGCCTTTAAGTGATATTTTAGACTGGAACTACTACGCTGAGAAGACAATTCAACTTGGCAGTGTTTACAGATGACTTTGGTTCTGTCGAGTCCGCCGTCTGGAAGAACTTTAAAATGAAAATGGCCGAGTAAAAGTTCCGTACCCTTCTCCATGTTTGGTGGATCCGCCGATTACTTTCTGTATTTTTCAGATCAGCTGAAACACTCAGTGTGTTTAAAGACATGGTAGGTAATCCTGTTCAGAAACACATTTTGTAATACTGGGTGAAATGGTCCGTCTATCCTGAGAGAAATCTATACAAGATGTATTTAGAAAAAGGGACGAAAATAATCAGACCTCTGTGGCAGCTGCAGGACTGAGAAAAAGCTGACCAATCCGAGATCTCGGATTGGTCGCCTACAAAAAACCAATCAGATGCCTCTGCTTTCTGCCTACGGCCCCCTCTGCCGGCTCCCTGCTCCATGTGCGCATGCGGTTCTACCGGCTTTGGATGAAGCACTGACGGAATGGGGAGGGGGGGGTGGAGCTTAGAGGAGGGGACACTTTCGAATCTTGCTAGCTCTCTTGCTAGCTCTCTAGGATTACCTACCATAGCTTTAAGGCCAGGCTGAAGACACACCTATTTTCAGCTGCGTTTGAACAAAGCTCCAAATCTTAAGCTTGAGTTTCAAAACTTAATCACATTTTAACTCCTGATTTTATATATTGTTCTTCTTTCTTTCTTTTTTTGTTGAAGTTTTAAATCATGCTTTTTATTTCTACTGTTTTAATGTATCTGTAAAGCACTTTGAATCGCCTTGTTGTTGAATTGTGCTATACAGATAAACCTGCCTTTTACGGTTCCGCAGCAGACAGCAACAGACTTTTACAAAATGAAAGCCTGTGAGCAGCAGACTTTTACAATAATAAAAACCAGGTTCGAGTCCCGCATCGGACGGCCCTGTGCTGCATGTCGTTCCCCCTCTCTCTGCCCCCTGCTTCCTGTCTCTCTGAACTTTCCTATCCATTAAAGGCACAAAAGCCCCAAAAATTAAAAATTAAAAAAACCTGCGTTAATGCACGATGAAATATTTATCGGCTTTAAATAATTACCGAATTACCGCGTTATTATCGCGTTAATAACTCGCCCAGCCCTAATCCAGAACCTTCTCTACATAAACCCACGATCATACAACATACTCTTCTTGTGTCCAAAACAAATCTCGGTGCCTATTTTCGTCAAATGACCCCAATCTTAGGCGTCACCCTTCAGACGCATGTGCTGCTAGTCTCAGTAAACAAGCCACGATGCTGTCAGCCAGCCCAGCGTCCTACATCCTGGGCAGCCATATTTTAATAAAGCAATGTAATTTCCACTTTAATTTGAGGTGTTCCACATCTATAGACAGATTTCTGGGTCCTAAAATCACTCAGCAGCCATGTCATGAATACAAGATTTTGGTGAAGAATTTCAGACCCAACTTAAGAACCTGACATTTAAGAAGCAGCAGCTCAGCAGGCCCTGATGGATGTGTGTTTGTATCAGTCAGGTAAACGGCTGCAGGTACTTCATCACAATGTTTCAGCAGCTTGTCTTAAAGCATCATTTACAAAACCGCTGTCACATATTAATTTACTCATAGAGAAGCAGCTGTCAGACAAAGATTAAGTACCTGCAGCATCATCCATCTACAATGCAAACATCTATCCAGATCCAGTTTATGGATAAGAGATGGGCTCTTTGCAACAACTTAATGTTTAAGAATTCAAAGTTCCCAGGAAATCAAAACTGGATTTTTAATTGCTCCAAAATGACACATCTTGAACTGAATGTAACCTAAACACCATTATCTGTTACAAATCGTACAAAATTGTAATAACCTGAACTGCACTTGAGGGCGTAGACTAATTCTGTGACACTTTTTATTAACACTTTGGATTTCAGGAGAGTTGCTGCGGCGTGGTTATAAGGCCTGATCCGACCCTGTGAGCTGACCAATCAGAGCAAACTTGGCTTTTTGGGAGGAAGTCAGCCTCCCTGACTTCTTTTTTTACAGTCAACACAACTTACAAATCTGAAAAGGTATGAGCACTCTGTAAGTTGTTTCATGGGAGCTTTAAGACTTTAGAAAAATGCATAACCACCAGAGGTGGGTGGTACCGAGTTACATTTACTCTGTTGAACAGCTGGGATTGGCTCCAGCTCCCCTGTGACCCCGAGTTGGATTAGGTGCGTATAGAAAATGGATGGATGGATAAAATGAACTGTCTACTTCTTCTACACCGGCCACATAACACGACAAAAAAGTCTCATTCTAATGAAGTCTAATATCTTTTCCAAGCGTTCCAAGTATGCAGACTTGGCGGCAGAGTGTCAGGAGGCTGGCTGGAAAGCCATTACATGGCCTGTTGAGGTGGGGTGTAGGGGCTTCGTGGGCTCCTCAATAGTTCGCCTGCTTCGAGACATTGGCTGTAAAGGAGCAGGGAGCCGGAAAGCCATTAAGGAACTGGCGGAGGAGGCAGAGAAGGGCAGCTTCTGGCTATGGCTAAGGAGGAGAGATAGAGGGTGGGGGCAGAACACCTAGGGCATCAGCAGGGGGTGGCCGGTAGAGATACCAGCCATCGCTCCGCCACCAAGAGATGTACTGGGGTTAAAGGAGCGAAACATCTGTGACTGGTGGTCCCCAGCTGATGACCCGTTCCTGCCCATAGGTGTTTCAAGGGAGCACATTAGCATAGAGGGCACTGGTGGAGGTGCGTCAGGCAGCAATGCCTAGCAGGCATACCAACAGCCTGTATCTTCAAATCCAAATTACCCTTGTTATCCTAGTACTGGAGGCAAATATTTCATCTACATTATCCATAACTTGTTTTATGAAAACCTGCCGACAGGTCAGATTTAATTATGCAGCGCATTCAAAAACAGACTCCACAGTTTAGACAGGCATATTAGCAATATAAGTGTATTACATTATAGTATATTATATATTAACCCTCCTGTTGTCCTGCGGGTCAAAAGTGAGCCACCACCGTGTTTAGCTGTAGAAAAAATACCTTAAACTATCTTTTTCCAACTTGAAATGTTATGACTTTTCCTAAAGGGACCCCATCATTAGAAAAAGTCACACTTTAGTTTTGTTTATGTTTCCATGTGGGCTGTACACCACTAGGGTACAAAGATTGTCTTATGGGTCATTTTTGACCCGTGAATTATAAAAACATTTAAACACCAGAGAAAAGTTCAGTTTTTTTTAACTGTTTTTTAATTGTTTTTAACTGTTTTTAAAGAGTTTTTTTTATCTTTCAATATAATTAATTCAGAAGTAATTATTTCACATTTATATAATGAAGGCTAGCCGCAAATTCAACATGGCAGACTCACCAGGTGTTGGCAATCGCTCATCAACCATCCAGATCCACATATAAGGCGCTCCTGCATGGGGTTTTACCGGTTCATCGGCAAGCTGCATCCCACCACCTCCCCATCTCCACCCGATGTCTCGAGATCTCCTTCATTTGTATGACTCCGCCACCAGGTTCGGGTCCCAAGGGGGGAAGATATTCAGCATCTATCTCCCTATGCCGGACTTGCAAGCTCACAGCGGTTCAGCTTGCATGTCCTCCGCCAGGGCCCGAGCGCCAAAGAAATATTGACAATAAACCTTGCAATTGTCTCCTATCTCTCCGTGTGAGTCTCTCCAGGTTGAAATAGCAATAATAAACCTTTATTATGTGAAAGAAAACTGAGAAAACAAGAAAACTGTTGGTCCAACTGACAGTTGGTTTGTGGTAAAAAAAAAAAAAGTGTGATCCTGAAAACTGGTGATTGTCTTTTTGTATTGTGTAACAAAAAATAAATGATAAAAAAATGTAATGAATTGAGTTGAATAGATAAATAACAGGTGGTTTCATCATACAAAATAGATTTTGGATTTAAAATTCAATTAAGTTGCTTTATTTTGGGGCTTTGGTAGGGCGGCTCATTTCTGACCCGTAGGACAAAGGGAGTAAACACAATGTTAACTTTGTTAATGTTAACTAACAGCACAAAGGTTAATATAAGTTTAAAGTAGACATTTTTAAATCCAGGTTGAAGACATTTCTGTTCTCATGTGGCTATGCATGAAATATCTTTGAACTTATCTGGACTGTTGCTTGTTTTTAAATTAATTTAAATTATTTTATTTGTTTCTCTTTATATTCTTTTATGTATTTTTAATGCTTCTTACACTCCCTGCTGCAATGCTTTTATTTTATGTGAAGCACTTTGAATTGTTTGTACATGAAATGTGCTACATAAATAAATTTGATTTGATTGGATATTGAAAAGAAGGCTGAAGAAGTAAAAAAGTATGAGCTGAAAAATGAGGGTATTAAAAAAAGAAAAAACAGGAGATAAATGGCTTGTTCCAGGGAAAAGGTACTGCGGTATAATCCTTTAATGCGACAGACAGATTTTAACCACAGTTGACCCGAAGCCTTCATTCTTTGATATTTCCCCCCCACATCCAAAGTGCTGCTGGTGGTCCTGCCCGGGCGGCAGGTTAATTATCTCACCTAAAGCCGGCCTGAGTGGCAGCCGGGACCTGGCGTGGCACGCAGATAACGGGAGCACCTAATTATTTTATGAGAGCTCCACATTCTGAGGCCTGCTGTCACCCATCCTTCTTTCTCGTCATCGTCTCTCACGCTCGCTCCTTGACTCGGGGGGGGGGGGGGGGGGGGGGGTTGTCAGTGGAGGCCTCCTCTGCAAAAGGTTTTGCTTCCTCTGCTCTTTAACCCTAATCCCTGATGGGGGACATTTTTCTCCACTTGGGCTGTACTTTCTCCTCTAATTTCACACTGGAAATAGTGACTCTGTTCCATTCACGCAATAGGTGAAGTTCAAATAACTCTGTTCCATTCACTACCATATATTATTTTATATTTCATACTGTGCCTTCATTTTATTGCATTTTATTGCATTTTATTTCATTTTATTTCATTTTATTTAAAGCAATACTATGTAACATTTCTACCTTAAAATAACAGCTTGAAAAAAATTGTGCGGCTAGAATGAGTTTTAATATTACGATTGGCCTGTCTCCTATGCCCTTCGGGGGTCTGAGTTGGAATAACTGCGCTGTGTAACTTTGCTGGAGCGGCCCGGGAGCTGAGCGGAAGTACTTCCACTTGCTTTCTGGCACACCTACCGCAAAAACAAATAGACCCCTCTCACGCTCCCAGGTATGAGGCTAAGCTAGCGCAACATTGTCAGTACGATCATCATGGCAGAGGCACCGAAGAAACAGAAGAAGACGTTGACTGATTAAGCAAGGAAGAGAAAGAGAGAGTCCGACAAAGCAAGAGACCGTAACCGTACATTACCTCCAAGCCTGTAGGGGGAGCTCCATAATGGGCTTTTTGAGAAGTTACATTGTATTGCTTTAAATATATTCAAATTTATTTTAAACATAGTTTTGTTTTAATTTCTGATTGTTTTGTAAGCACCTTTGGAGTTGCAACCAAATTTCATTGTAATGTAAATTATAATGACAATAAAGGCGATTCTGATTCTAATTCTGAGTTGTGCATTTTTGACTATTTTTTCGAATTTCAAACACACATCATATACAATACTACGGAAGCATATTGCATTCACTTATAAAAAAACCCCGTTTTTTTCTGTCTAATTTATTTATTGGTTTGTTTTTCAGGGTAACTTTTTTCTGTTTTTCGTGGTAATTTTTTACTAGTTTAGAAAGCAACAATCAAAGCATTCATTCCTTTACGAGGGCTCGATTTAATGGAAGCAAACATGACTAATTTTTTTAGTTTAATCAAATTTTACTTTGACTTGGGTTTGAGACACTGGGAGATAGTCCTGTTTTTAAGTCAGGTGCCTGCGTAAAGTCGACAAACTCATAGTTATACCATCTAACTATGAGTTTGTCAACTTTACGCAGGCACCTGAAGACTTTGCGGTTGTTCAGAAGGAAAGCCCGTTCAGATCTCCTAGACATAGCAATGTTTCAAAGTGTTCAATACGGGGCATGTAGGGGCGGGGGCAGGAGTCATCTTAGGTCCACTTGCAGGCTGGATAATCTCGCGGGATTTCAAAGTATCTCGATATTTCCGAAAAAAATTACCCCGAAAAACAGAAAAAATAGCCAGAAAAACCAACCCAAAAATAAATTACAAAGAAAAACCGGATTTTTTTTTTTTTTTAAAGTGAATGCAATACACAATTTTTCATTGTGTAGAAAAAAAACCTCCACCCCCAGTCTAATGCTGTATTCATCATAATGGATGTCTATGGGAGCCGTTTCTGTAATCTGGCATTGCAGAAAAACTAAAAAGCTGTAAAATCTGATGTTGTAGCTCATCAATGATATATCCCAGATCTAATAATCCCCCATAGAATATTTCACTTTGCATTGCATACATTGAAAATACAGCAGTTTTTGTGTGTTTTTTTTTAACAGAAATTGGTGTTTACCTCATATACACCAGTATTTAAAGGGTTAATATTTTGAACATAATTGAAAACTTGGTGGCTATGATCAGAACTGAAGTGGAAGAAAAGATTTATGAAAAAAAAGTGGAAAAAAATATTAACATATGGTATTTTGGGGATCATTTTAGAAGGGGACAAAAATGTCTCTTTTCAGAAATTAAGGAGTTTTTTTTTTAAATCAGACATAGCAAAAACATTTAAAATCCCTAAAAATCAGTGTTGTTGCTGATCATTAACATATCCCAGACCATAATTATCCCTACTCAATAATTCCCCTTTGCATTCTATATATTGAAAATATAGCAGTTTTAGTGTTGTTGTTTTTTTTTTTGTTTTTTTTACAGTAATTGGCGTTTACATCATAAACCAATATTTAAAGGGTTAAAAAATTTTAAATAATTGAAAACTTGGTAGTTATGATCAGAACTGAAGTGGAATAAAAGATCTATGGGAATTTTTTTAACATATGATGTTTTTAGGTCGTTTTTTCAGAAATTAAGTTGTTTTAAATCAGGTATGAGGGTTAAGAAGGCAGAGATAAGAAATAGGCTATTCTCTACGGCGTAGTGTGGAGGATATTCTTTCTTTTTATTCGGTCTGACGGTCTTTTATCACTCTGGCCTCTTGTCAGCTTCAGCATCTCTGAACGGGGTTGTGTGTCAGGAGTTTTTTTTGCAGTTTTGCCAGTGGCTCACTGCTCCAGTTTAATGAGCCATCTGGGCCATCTCTACATTGGCACCAATGTGTCCTATGAAGGGTGACGCTGGCCCACAGGGCCTCAAACCCCGATGATCTGCAGGCGGGGTCGCTGATGCGATGTGCATCCGGAAACGAGCGTGTTGGATTAAAACGGAGCTGTTGTATGTCAATGATCAGCAACAACATAGATTTTTAGGGATTTTAAATTAAATTCTGATTTAAAAAAAAAAAAACTCCCTAATTTCTGAAAAGGGACATTTTTGTCCCCTTTTAAAACAACCTAAAAACATCATATGTTAATATTTTTTTCCCACTTTTTTTCATTAATCTTTTATTCCACTTCGGTTCTGATCATAACCACCAAGTTTTCAATTTTTTTTAAAAAAATTAACCCTTTAGATGCCAATTTGAACTTTTTAGCCCAAATTTTCAGCCTTTAGGTGCCAGTATTTTCAAAATATGGACTGCAAAGTGGAATTATTGAGTAGGGATAATTATGGTCTGGGATATGCCAATGATTAGCAACAACACTGATTTTTAGGGATTAAAAAATATAAAGTGACCATTGAAATAAGACCAAAGTGAAGAATTCTAGTTGGTTTTAGTGTTTCTTGTTTAATTTTGAAGAGCTTTTCCCTTTGGTGCCTTTTCACGTCTTTTTAAACCTTCAAACTTTTTTATTTTTGGGATTTCCTGATTTTAAAAAAAAATAATCTTTTATTTCTATTTAATTTTTGCTTCTGTAATAGTTTGAAAACACTATATGTAGAGTTTTATTAAGAAAACAAACACCTCTTAATTTTTACAGAACTATTCTAACGGAGGGACACTGAGCGGAAAATGGCGCTCGCGCACTCCTGTGGACCAGTTAGCAGTTTCTTTTCAAGCTCTTCCTCGCGCAAATCAGAAACAAAATGGCGCTGGCTAATTTTTTTTATTTTTTTAAGAACTGTATTTGCAACAAAGCAGAATAACGACATATAAATGTGTACAAAATGTAAAAAAAAAAAGCCAGCCAAGGGGAGCATAAGGATAAGAATAATAATAAGAGAATGACAGTCACAAAACTCTTGCAAAAAGAAAACAATTGAACAAACTGATATATGTGCCAATGAGTCTCCTGTAAAAAATAACCCAAATAAAACAAAGATTTAGGACAACAGTTCGTCCATAATCCCAAGTTCTGTCAGAACCACTCTCGTCAAAACGAGACGAGAAACAGAGATGAATTTCAGAAGCTTATTCTGAATGCATACAATTATGTTTGGCGGTATGGCTCTGTTCGGAGGAAGTTCCCCACTTTTCCATGAGCTCCATGGAAGCCAACGGTAGGCGTCCACTATTCCGGCACGTCAAGCCGTATCCAACACATTCATTTCATTTTCAATGAAATCCGGCCGATCGTTGTCGCCTTGCTCGCAAAGCATGCTGGGATTCCGGCACGGCGAGCGGCGGACCTGCGGTACGTCAAAAAGTTGGGCTCGGCCGAACTTTTTGCAAATTTGCCACGGCAGACGGAGTGCGTTATCCAATGAAAGTAGATCATGTGATCTCCTGTGTCGCAGCAGCAGCAGCAGCACAGCAGCTCTCCTCGCTCGCAGATCCACACCCATGGTGAAATACGAAATAATGTTCCATTGCTGACGATTTATACACATTCATTTCCCTCCAAAACTCAAATTTTTAGAGGGAGAAACTTCGGTTGGTTAAAATCACAAGTTATTTACTTTCCCCCGGAGCCCGTATGTTCTATCTACAACTTCGTACACACGCCCCTCTGTACACGCCCACTGCAGCAGCAACACGGCGACACTAGGCATCCAATCCGGCGAGTTTAGTTGACGTGCCGGAATAGTGGACGGCTACCGCAAGACAGGCAACAGCAGCATCCTCAGGTGGAGTGCCTTCCATTTGCTGTAAAGGCAACAAACCCCCTAGAACAGAGCAACAACAATGAGCAACAGTATGACATTGTTTGGCAATGCGAAGTCGGTGGAGCAGGGGAGGTGGTGGGTGCAAGCAGAGAGCAAAAAAAAGCAGTGACAGCAAACCAAGTTTAAATGAAGTGCCCCAACTGCCAGCATCCAATTGCGAGCAGCAGCTGATTACCCATTGAGCGCAACTGGTTGCGGAGCCATAGGGGTTGGGTCGGCGTCAGCCAATAGGCAAAGGGCGCGTTGACTACGTGGTCTGCCAGAACTAACGCGATGCTCCATTTGGGAACAAGCCCGTATTGTTGTTTTTGCTTTATGATTAGTTGAAGGTTTAATTGTAAGCAAGTATTGCTTTAATTCAATCAAAAAAACATAGAAATTTGGTTTTCTTTTCACAAATTTGCATTTGTATATGTGAAATTTAGCTTTGATAGTTAATAAATTAATAAAGAAAACCTGTGGATTCATTTAGCCACTTAGTTGAAACCCAAACAGACATGTTCCCAGATGATGCAGTTATGTCCAAATATTTTGACTTTATTGGAAATTAAGTTCTCATTAATTTGTTTCTGTAATTTAACAAAATTAATTACTATTTCTAATTATTAATCTTTTGTTTAGACCTATTTTGCACATAATTTACTCTTTTTTTTATGAACATTTGTGCCTCTTACTCATGCATACAATCCAGGAGGAGACACAATCCATTAATCCAGTGTCTCCTCACTGATCCACAGCCAGTACACCACGGACCCACAGGGCTTCTTAGCCTGTGGATCACATGTTGCTGGCCCAGATTACACCACTTCCACTCAACATTTAGTCTGTCAGTTTGTTATTAAATCTGTATGAGTCTTGTTCCAAAAGCTGGAATACTTGTTAGGACTTCTGTTGTCACTTTAGCACAAGCTTTCAGTGCATTATGCATTATGTAAGCTGCTGAATTAATGCTGTGAAGTTGTGTATTCTAACCATGACATATTCTTTTCTTTTACACTTGAGTCTTAAGTACATTTTTGTGTGTATCTGAAAGATGCTCAGAATAAAAGTAGTTGAATTTAAGGCCCTGTGAATGAAAACAGGCTAGCTCCCCAGACTTATATTACCTTTATTTTACCATTATGGCCAACATTTCCTTTTATTCAATTCCATTGTGCCTTTCTTCACTTTATTGGATTACAGCTTTGGACCTTTTTAGAAGTGACACCCTCCCCTAACTCCTCTGGAAGACTACACTTTGACTTTATTACACGACAGGGGCCAGATTTCATTGTTATATACAGTAAGCTGTTTGTAAGTAAGTCTAAAGAGTCATCTGAACGCTTACTAAAAGCGTGGAGAACAGACTTGGATTTAACAGAGGAGGAATGGTCAGATGCATGTCTCATTGCTCTGACCCAATCCATCAATACAAATTCAAAACTACTGCAGTGTAAATGGCTAACTGGACTGTATATAACGCCAGCTAAACTGCACCGCTTTAATCCCAGCATACCTGGCACCTGCCTCAAATGTAAAGACCAAAAAGGTACTTTAGTCCATTGTATCTGGGAGTGTCCACAGGTACTATTGTTTTGGAAAAGAGTCTCAGACCTGGCTGGCCAAATCATTGGTAAGGAGGTTCCTCTTAAGCCAAAATGATGCATATTAAATCTCTACCCAGAGGACTTCATCACCACCCAAAAAGTAAAATCTTTGCTGAACATTTGTTTCTTGGACGCCAAACGATGTATTGCCTGCTCTTGGAAGTCAGACACGCCTCGTACTACAGCACAATGGTTGAGGGGATTGACCTTTTATGTTGCTTTAGAAAACATAAGCTACTCAACAAAGAACAAACTTGACAAGTTTTGGAAAATACGGAATATTACATTACATTACGGTCATTCTGCAGACGCTTTCATCCAAAGCGACTTACAATAAGTGCGTTCAACATCGGTAGGCAAAAGAACTTCAGGTCACAAGAAATCACAAGTGCATTTCCTTCTAATACCAAACAGCTAAGAGCAAAACTAGTGCTAGAGTAAGTGCGATAACCAACCAGCCTCTCACCAACTGCACACCAGTCACAGCGGGGTGGGGATGCAAACCCTGGTTCGGGTAGGGGAAGACATAAAAGAGGTAAGAAAAGCAGGACTGGGATTCAAACCCTGGTTCGGGTAGGGGGTAATGAAAATATAGAGGGTGCCAGTGGTGGAGGAAACAATAAGTGCGTAAGGAACTAGGACAGAGGAGGGTAGTTTTCCTTGAAGAGGTGGGTTTTCAGCCTACGGCGAAAGATGGGCAGCGACTCAGCTGTCCTGATATCAGTCGGGAGATCGTTCCACCATCGGGGGGCCAGAACAGAGAAAAGCCGTGACCGTGTCGATCGTGCGCAGGGACCCCTGAGTGAGGGGGCAGCCAGGCGCCTGGTGGCCGCAGAGCGAAGTGGTCGGGCGGGGGTGTAGGGCTTGACCATAGCCTGGAGGTATGAAGGAGCTGTTCCTTCCACTGCCCTGTAGGCCAGCACCAGAGTCTGAAACTGGATGCTGCAGCTACAGGGAGCCAGTGTAGAGAGCGGAGAAGGGGAGTGGTGTGGGAGAACTCGGGGAGGTTGAACACCAGACGAGCATCAGCTTTCTGAACCAGCTCCAGAGGTCTGATGGCAGAATATTTTCTACAATTTTCTTGAGAATAACAATATGGATGTAGATGGTCGGATGGATGACAAATAGGACTTAGTCGTCTTTATTTGATTTATTTATTTAATCTCTGGTCTTTTTAGTTTTGTTTTTGTCTTGTCTTTGTTTTTTTATATTATAATGTAATCTATATTTGTGTGAGTACAAACCATGTGCTTGCTTTATTTATGCTTTATTACAAGCCCCCTTTCTCTATTTTGTTTTGTTTTATTATATTTTTATGTACCTTACTGTGCCATTGTGCTGTTTTGTATTGATCTCTGTTTGTTTATAAAATTAACAAAATTCTTAATAAATAAATGTTTAAAAAAAAAAAAAGAAGTGACACCCAAGCGCATGTTGTGTGCATCTCAGATTATCGTTAACACTATTGCCATCACTGATTAGTAAAGCATTGACATTTGGATCTACGCTTAAATAGATGAGAACTTTAAAGCTCACCTACATTTCTTTATGTGTCCTTGGAAATTCCTCCCAACGCACGACTCGTGGTTGATGGTGCTCCTGATTCCCTGCACATTCATGGGAAGACTCCCCAGGGAGCGGATTGAGTCGCCTAATTAAATCTCGGGTCCTCACTGATCTCTCTCCACATGCTTTTTCCTCTGGAGTAGAAAATTTAAAACCCGCTTCTCACCGCGGGTGTGCAACAGTGGAGGGGTTCAGTTTTAAGCTATTATATTCATATTCGTGCCTCCCTGGTCCTCACAAGGCAGTTTTGTGCCCCCCCCCCCGGGCTCTCAGTGCTACGATGAGAGCTTTCTTTAACGTAGTCATCAAAGTAAGAGCCTTAACACACAGAACCAGGCCGCACATCAGTGCCGATGGTGCGTTTTCAGAACCTTTTGAGATTTTTTTCAGATACAAGCTAAAAGTAGCCGGATGGAGCCACTCCTGACGAAACGACACATGACAGCGTGCTGGGAATCAGCCAAAAGGCACCTGAATGACTCTCAGACTCTCTGTTCTAATAAAGACTGAATTGTTGACAAGTGCAGAGGACACCCAAAGAATCCCCTCATTACTACGATTTCTGCAGATAAACAGGGTGAAGGCGGCGTTGCTCTGTGGTTACGTTTCAGGATAAAGAGAGAGATGGATGCAGTTTAATAAGTTTGTACCAAGAGCAGCATTAAAACTGCTGCCACCAACAGTTCAGAGGTTACCTGAAAGTATTTTATCTGCACTCTTCACTTTTAAATTCATTAATTAATGATTATTTTTAATGTTTTTTTTATTTTTTATTCTTTTTTTAATGATTTTATTGCCTTCTTGTGATTTTATGTAGCTGTAAAGCATTTTGAATTACCTTGTGTACGAATTGTGCTCTATAAATAAAATTGGCTTGCCTTAAAACTAGGGCTGGGCAACGATTAAAATGTTTAATCTAATTAATCACACGATTTCCCTGATTAATCACGATTAATCTCATTTGTACACAGAATCCAAAAATGAATCCAAAAGTAGCGTATAGCTTTTAGCATTTAGCTTTATTTTAAATGTGCTGCCATATGAATGAAAGTGCCATAACATTTGTTGTGCAAACACACTTTTAACATCAGCATCTTTCTGTAGTTTTTATGTAGAAGCCTCGCTCCACTGTCTGTTTCCTTGAATGACTTGCTGCTATCAGTTGTGTGTTTTGCCTTTAAGTGATATTTTAGACTGGAACTACTACGCTGAGAAGACAATTCAACTTGGCTGAGGTCAGATGAGCTAAACAACCGAAGGAACCAAGTCGGGTGTTTATGGCCGTGTACACAAACGCCTCAACAGACCTCAGGGTCGAGCACTTTACTGTCTGTAGGAATTCCTTGTGTGGTGCTGGGAGACATGCATCTCAGCTGCTTCTGTAGATAAATTCACCTAAAGGCTGTCAGAGTCCAACAACTCGGGTTTATAAAGGTGACAGACAGCGAAGCCCAAAAGGGAAAAGGCTTCGGAACTTACTTCTCCTGTATTTGGTGTGGTGTAACACCTCCACCCCCTCCTTCCCATCCCCTCAAACCTTCATTTAAGTGTTTTTGAACAAATTATAGATGTGCAAATTCAGCTTGTGACAGAATCACATGTTGCAACATGTAAGCATGTTACAGTATCCAAAGGAAGGCATGAGATTAGAGCCCAGAACATATGGTAATTTGGCAGTTTTTGAGCCTTTTTTGTGAACCGAAACACTTTGAGATGTGGTCCGACAGCTGTTCCTTCTGGGTTGCACCACCCATTCCGACAAGGCTTTCCATATGAGGAAATGTGCGTTACTCAACAGGTGAGTCCCTTCTTTCTGTTCGTGCATTTTACACGTTTTAAGAGATGTGTACAGATGTGATACGGTCTTTAAAAGCGTAATTAAAGCCTCTCTCTGCCTGTTATTCTTCAAAGCTTGTGATGTTTGAATGATATCAAATTGATACTGAATGATGATTTAAGGGTCAAATCTACAGTCAGAGGGGAGGATTTCTGATTTTAAAAATAAAAGATGATGGCACTCAGGATCCATCCATCAGGGCTGTGTTGTTACTATTTCACTATAAATCTGGTGTATGCGTGTAACAGCTGTTAAAGCTGCACTCCAAAAGCAAATTGATGATATTCAAATAGTTTATTACACAAAAAGGAGCGACAAACACTGTTCACTTATAAACTAATAATAATAATAATACATTTTGGGTATAATATATGAAACTGGTTTAATTTGCACCACCGGGACGTCCGACACAGGAGAGCTGTCATCAATGTCTGTAACTGTAATTATTAATGTTGCATATGATGACAGGTCTCTGACTCTGTGTTTCTGCTTAATCTTAACCCATTTACATTATTACCTGTATTCAGATTTTGAAATTTCAGGGGATTTTGATAATAATTTATTTTAGTTGGTTTGCGAGGTTGTGGAGTTCCTCTAAAAAAAAAAAAAAAAGGCTTTAATTGGCTGTTAAAGGAGTTGTCGGATTAGCGGGATGTTTATAAAAAATAAAACATTCCGACAATGGGAGGAAAAAAGTGGGAAGAATGGTGGGATGTAACCGTTCCTTCTGCAGTGACATCAGAAAAAATAAAAAAAAAACACAAAACTTACTGGGTCCAAAAGCCTATGATAAGTGCAAAGGAAAATGCAGTTTGTGCTCGTTGCAGCATCCTGATAAAGGTCAAAAAGGACATCATTTTGCAGCTTTTGGAGAAGCTTTTAAACCCCACATTCTGGAATATGAGCTTCTGACGGATTTAATTTGAACAACTCCAAAAGCTAATGTCATACGTTATTTTGGTGCTCGGTCTGAAATCATCAGTGACGGTTTTGGTGAAAATTGGTGAAATGAATCTGCCAGCTGTGAGAATGATTAAAATCCTTTAATTAAACCTAATGTGGTGGAAATTAAGTTCACACGTTCTCATTTCTTTGATTTATGCCTCCTCGTCTCTTCCGTTCTCCTGCCTGTGACTTAGAAATATATCTCAGTAAAACACTTTTTAAGAGAGTCTCTCTTCCTTAACTTCACCAGCAGCAGAGTGCACCGGTTTATAGACGTCTTCTGGCATCAGTGGCAGATTGTACAAGGGCCTTAAGACACCTTTAATTTCTTTATATATTGCCAGTAAAAGGGGAAAAGGTTTTGTTATTGAAAGATGCCAAATTAAATGCAGAGTTAGTTCAGTTCTGAGCAACTTTAAAGTGAATATCTGCTCTGAGCTCCTTTATTCTCTAACACAGCCTGAACCCTCTCACACAAGCTTTCTGTCATTTCTTTAAAGGGATAGTTCACCTTTTTGACATGAAGCCGTATGTACGGAAGCCCAGAGCAGACATGGTGCGTGTAAACTTTTTTCTGATCTTTTTTCTCGAGATAACGAGTTAATTTACCGATGGTTTTCGAGGCCACTTTTACTCCCCAGTCCGCCCCTGTTTATATGTGTTTATATGTGTTTATATGTATTTCTGGCAAAGGTGTAGCCATTTTTACCCTGCGAACACATAAAACACATATAAACATGGGCGGACTGGGGAGAAAAAGTGGCCTCGAAAACCATCGGTATGCGACAGCCGGGTCCAAAGGAGGGCCAGTCGTATAGCCACAGACTCCACCCACCCAGGACACCAACTATTTGTGCCCCGTTTCCACCATGCAGTCCGGTACGGGTCGGTTCAGAACGGTTCTTTTATTTCAGTGTTTCCATTACCACCAAAGCGTACCGGTCCCATGGAACCCGTTCCCATGGAACCCGTTCCCATGTCTGTAACCCTTCTGCTTGGGGTACCGAGCACACAGGACCGGTTCCAGGCTCTGCTCTCCGGTGTTGGTGAGGAGGCTGTGCAGCGGGAGCTCGATGGCGCTGTGCCAAACCAAAATGTTTTCCAGCTGATTGCCGCAAAAATGGCAGAGAGTGGTTTCAACCGGACCGCGAGCCGGTGTGGCATTAAAGGGGAACTCCGGGGCATTTGAAGCGCGTTTCCATTGCCAGAGGTTGTCAAATACTGATAGTAGGACACAGAGAGGTGCGTATCTGCGCTCCCTGTGCGGCGATCGCGGTGTTTGCGCAGCGTGTCATGCGAGGCTAATACGTGGTGGCTAAGGGGCAAGCGCTAACCCTTCCACGTAAAACAACAACTTGCACACTGCAGAAACGTCACACCACTTTATAAACCATCCGACAATAAAGTCACAAGCCTTACCATCAAAACCATATGCATGGTTCTCACATTACTGGCATGGGGACGTTACAAAACAACTTTATAAACAGCATGTAACTCACCGACTGGTTGTAGGCTCGCGCATGTGAAAGCCCAAAAGAGTCGATGAACGATAATCCCATATACAAAACAATTATCTTCTCTAGAAAAACTGTGTTCAAGTATTTAAAACATTAAAACAATATTACTGGGCATGTATTGTTTTAGCCTCGCATGACACGCTATGCTAACAGCGTTATCTCCACACAGGGAGCGCAGATTGGCACCTCTCTGTGTCCTACTATCAGTATTTGACAACCTCTAGCAATGGAAACACGCTTCAAATGCCCCGGAGTTCCCCTTTAAGCTGAAGAAGCTTCCGAGTGGATCAAGGACCACAACAGCAGGAGTGGCGTGGACCGAAAACACTAGAGGTGGTTCGAAATTATTCCATTACATTACGGTTATTTTGTTGTATTAGCTAGCTGCTAGCTTTTCTTACATTACAGTCATTCTGCAGACGCTTTTATCCAAAGCGACTTACAATAAGTGTGTTCCACATCGGTAGGTAAATGAACTTCAGGTCACAATAAATAATAAGTGCATTTCCTTCCCAAACCAAACAGCTAAGAGCATAACAAGTGCTAGTAAGTGCAATAAGTCAGGTAAATTATGGATGCTATTTGTTATTATCTGTTATTTGCTATTTACGCTTCAAAACGCACTCCGGCACCCCGGTATGATAGGTGGCGCTGTACCCATTCCAGCTGTTGCTAATAGAGCCACTTCCTGTTGACCTCTTCACCACCAACAACAACATCAAACTCAGGCATTGGAGAAAGATGGAGAACGCAGAGCCAGATGAAGCTACGTCCCTCTACATTTGGTCTGTGATGAGCTGCTTGTTGCACAAACTCGATGCCCAACGGAGCGTTCTCCATCGCGTTGTTTGTTTCTTTCTGACGGCGACAACAACAGGAATATCGTCTCCTTTGACTTCCGGGTCACGACCCCGGGAAAACATCTGGAGCATGCGCAGAACGCAAAGTCTGATTCACCACGTGCTTCAGCGTCTACAAGCAGGTTTAGAGTGACTTTCAACCCAGTTATCTCGGGGTCTGAATCCCATCCGATCCAATTCTTAGTCAGATTAAGGTGTCTACATGCACTTAATAACTCAGTCTGATTGTAATGTAGCCAATAATCCGATTCTTTCAGTGCCGTGTGACCCCGCTGAGTGCTACGGGGGGGATGTCTTTGTTTCTGATCGCTTTGATTCTGGATAGCAAAGAGTTTCCTCTGTGGCTGGCATACTAACTTTTTGAGTTAGTATGCGAGTTTGAGTAATCAGAAGTTCCCGGATGCCTACTAGATTCTCAGAAATGTTGGGTATGCATCATGAGGTTACTACTCATACTCAAACTACCCAAGATGCAACGTAACTTGACGTCGCCGATCGTCATTTCCTGTCAAAACGTCAGTTTCAAGCTAGCTACAACGAGGGTAGGTGCACTTCCTGTTTTCAAAACAAAAGCACCAATTGTATGGTAATGGCTTTCCCTATGATAAAAGGCAACGGGTATTTTATTTTGTGAAAATAACCGGAAGTGCGTTGCTCACTGCGGCTAGCTTTAGTAGCGCCGAATTAGTGGGAACAAAATTGTAAACAGCCGGTATTTTGTCAGGTTTTCAACACGTTGGGGATCTAAACGACTACTTTCTCACCTGAAAATGTTTCAAATGTTGCTAAAGTTTACAGAGTTTAGAGCTTAAGAGAAATCAGCTTCAGGCCGGCTGATTTCGGCTCGGGCAGGAGCGAAATGCATTGTGGGTAAACGCTCTGCATACTGTCTGATCGATCAGTATGTAGTATGTAGTATGCGGTTTCGAACACAGCCAATTCAACCCAGTTATCTCGGGGTCTTAATCCGATCCAATTTCTTGTCAGATTAAGGTGTCTACATGCACTTAATAACTCAGTCTGATTGTAATTTAGCCAATAATCCGATCCTTTCGGTGCCATGTGACCCCACTGAGTGATAGGGGGCGGCATGTCTTTGTTTCTGGATAGCAAAGAGTTTCCTCATTGTGTTCGTCTTATGATGAGATGAGAACTAACTGTCCCCTCAATGAGATATCGTGCAGAGTTACAGAGGCTGGAGCAGAAAGCGACATCAAACTTCAGCTCTCTGCATCAGCATCTAGTCCGTGGGTTTTGCACCTTTCAGAAAGGTTCCACCATTTGTTGAAAAAACCCTTATTTTTGGCACCTGGGAGCTCTCCCTGTCACCACGATTGTCACTCCCGCCGGTGAGAATCCACTCCATGTTAAACTTCTGTCAGACTGAGCACACACTCCCACACCAGGTGACTGCACCTGCCCGCTCTGTGATTTATCAGCCAATTATTCCCTCGGCTGCAGCGATCTGGGGGAAACGGGCTCATTCAAAACACATCCCGCCTGGAAAGCACAACCTTTTGCAGCTGCAGCTGATTAAAATCTCGCCGCGGTGATGGAGAGAACAGGACCCCGAGGAGCTGTCGGCAGGCCTTCTGTTCACACACTTTTACCAGAGCTCCAGCATCCCGTAAACGTGCGGTTACTGCAGATTAGTGCTGCGGTTGTTTCAGAGTTGTTTTAGCAGATGCTCCCATGGTGGAGACCTTATAATGTCGAACCACATCAGATGTTATGGCGGGATGCCTGTGCTCACTTCAGTCTGTCTGTAATTGGAGTGAAGCAGAACTGGGGATTGTAAAGGCTCCCATACTCTATGAAGGCAGTGCTCATCGCAGGCTTTCATACACCCGTTCACTCTCTATAAACACTTAATTCACACTCGCATAGTAGCTTATAACTATATGGTAACAATAACAATACATTTTTTCAAATAACATACAGCGAATACTGCACAGTATTAAGTATTTGTATTAAGTTTGCGTCTTTGTAGTATTAAGTATTATTTAAGGCTTAATGGTGTTTGTTAAAGGGGGAACTGTTAAACCTGGCAACCCGCAGCCCGCTTAAACTACCCTCACTCTTGACCGCAGATCACGCTAGCTCCTTTAGCCGGTTTTTAATCAAAAAAGGGCAAAAACCAGCACAAAAACCAAACAAAAATCAGCATGAAGACGCCAGAGAGGGGACGAGCAGGCAAACGTCGGGTGTACCGCGAGATGCAGGCACAATGGATCTGTTTTTAATTAAAAAAGGGCAAAAACCAGCACAAAAACCATGCTCATCCTGAATGTCTCACTATGATTACAACAACAAACTACAAATACAACATGAAGAAAGTCAAGGACATGCATGCCAGCTTCCGCTCATCCCAGTATTAAGGTAAATGTGGTGAATTGATGCAAAAGGGGACTTTAGTATGTTGTGGTAAAAGTGGCTCTTCCCTTGATTTAGCTCTGCCAATGTGGCTCTTGTGAAAAAAAATAGTGAGTATCACTGGCTTAATTCAATTCAAGGATGCTGGGGGGGGGGGGGACTGGAGCCTATTCCAGCTGTTACTGGGCAACAGGCAGGGTACTAGAAATGCCTTCAACCTGCCAGTCATCCCATTTAGCTTAATTAGTTGTGAATTAGCGCTCTTGTTCCCACATACCTGATAACCCTCCAGCAGTAATCAGTGATGAGCCACACAGACGGGTTCCTGATCCTGCTGCTTTGTTTTTTTTTTTCAAATTAAGTATTTTGTAAAAGTCTGTTGCTCACAGGATTTTATTTTTGTAAAAGTCTGTTGCTCACAGGCTTTTATTTTGTAAAAGTCTGTTGCTAACAGAGCTGTTAGAGGCTGGATCGATGGTAGTTTTACAAAGTGAAACGGGTCAGAAAATAATGCATCGCACAAACTTCTGTAACTACGACTGAAATAAGCGCATCGGGCTGAAATCCCAGAGGACACAAACGGGGATTTCTGTGTGAAAAACACAACAAAAGCTTCGTTATTTCATCCCAAAGCTAGACGACGGTGGTTATCATGAAAGCGTGTTTTTCACTGATGGATGAAAACCGCCAGGAAGATGTAATATTAACACATTTTTAATACATTATCTCATAAATGTTAATCTAATCAGGCCGTGAGCCAACAACGAGATTCTAGAAGTTTTATTTATCCCGAGGGAAGCTGCTGTGCAAAGAATAAAATAAAGTTAACATAAATAACAAAGTAACTGAACACAAAATCACCGTCTGCAGGTCGGTGTTAACTGAAGGTAGATACAACATACAGCCCTGTGCAAGTTTAGCAGCCTCAATAAAATACAACAGATACAGACAAGTGATTTGGATAAAGGGACAACTGTGTGGAAAACATCTGGACTGGCAACATGTGGCATGATGCTCAGTGCTGCCGTTTATCCATTTCTGTTTGGTCCTGGTTTAATCTGGGCTCAATGGGAAAGTTTAATCAATATTTTCAGAAAGTGAACGAGATTCATCCCAATTGTAGCTGTTGATGAACCAATTAGATGTCTTTCAACCAAAAGCTCCTCAGTGGAATAAAACCACAGGATAATAAGAACTTGTTGTCTGATTGATCACATTTTCCTGCTGCTTTTGGACACAAACCTGCTGGCTGAAAATCAGTCTCACCTCAGCTTGTCATTTCTGATCTGAAATGTTTTACAGGTTTTACATCGCTGAGCTCAAACAACCAAATGAAAATGTTTCCTCTGGAGGAAAACCTGAACCTTTTGGCTTATGAATATACTTCTTGATTATAGAAGTAAACAAAGAGTCAATTTAAGAGTAAAATTTTCTCTGATATATCTTAGTTCTTTGTGCCTCCATGTCCCTGCAGTCCAGCTGCATCAGTTGATCAATCAGCCTCTGGCTTTTATAGGAAGGAAAAGGAGCAGCAAAGATGAAATAACTAGGGCTGGCCAACGATTAAAATGTTTAATCTAATTAATCACATGATTTCCCTGATTAATCACGATTAATCGCATTTGTACGCAAAATCCAAAAATGAATCCAAAAGTAGCGTATAGCTTTTAGCATTTAGCTTTATTTTAAATGTGCTGCCATATGAATGAAAGTGCCATAACATTTGTTGTGCAAACACACTTTTAACATCAGCATCTTTCTGTAGTTTTTATGTAGAAGCCTCGCTCCACTGTCTGTTTCCTTGAATGACTTGCTGCTATCAGTTGTGTGTTTTGCCTTTAAGTGATATTTTAGACTGGAACTACTACGCTGAGAAGACAATTCAACTTGGCAGTGTTTACAGATGACTTTGGTTCTGTCCACTCCGCCGTCTGGAAGAACTTTAACATGAAAATGGCCGAGTAAAAGTTCCGTACCCTTCTCCATGTTTGGTGGATCCACCGATTACTTTCTTTTCCTGTTCCACAGCAGACAGCAGCAGACTTTTACAAAATAAAAGCCTGTGAGCAACAGACTTTTACAAAATAAAAGCCTGTGAGCAACAGACTTTTACTAAATAAAAGCCTGTGAGAGACAGACTTTTACAAAATAAAAGCCTGCGAGAGACAGACTTTTACAAAATAAAAGCCAAAATAAAATCCGGTTCGAGTTCCGCATCTGACGGCCCTGTGCTGCGTGTTGTTCCCCCTCTCTCTGCCCCCTGCTTCCTGTCTCTCTGAACTTTCCTGTCGATTAAAAGCACAAAAGCCCCTGAAAATAACAATAAAAAAAACAAGAGAAATTAAATAAAAACTGCAATAACGCGCAGATAAAGTATTTGTCGGCGTTAAATAAATAACGAGTTAACTCGCCCAGCCCTAGAAATTTCTCTCCCAAAGCCGAGGCAACAGAGAAGGTGATCCTGGGACACAGACTGAATTCCTTGTTGCACAAATAAAGAGTTCAGATAAGAAGAGAAGGGAGTGTACGACTGTGATGAGTCATGTTTGCATTGGCGACGGGAGTGGGTGTGATGGCTTGAGCTGAACTTCTGAGAGGAGTTTTTAAACATTGGAATGGAATTGATCCTCCGGCTGATGGTTTTATGCTTCTGTTTTCGCAGACACATTACAGCCGGGCTCTGTGTCGAGGCAGGTGGTCTCGGTTTTATTTTATGTCAATGAAGACCTGCAGAAGAGCCTCTAAATCTGAGCCGCTGCAGGAGCTGTGCCGGCGTGTTTCGCATCCATAATGAGAGCCGCTGAATGAGAGGCTTTTATATTTCGGAGGAATAATTGCAACCCATTTACAGTTCCTCCAGCAAAAAGCAGACATTTGTAGGTGTTTGTAGGTTTGTGATTGAGAAGAAAACACCTCGGTGTGCCTCCAGAAGTCAAAGCGAGGCATTAATATTCTCCTGATGACGCCAGAGACCTCTGTGGTATTTGTACAGACATCCCATTATAGCGACGCTGCATCCATTGCTGCAGACCCGAGTTAAATGACTCAAGTCCAGCAGCTCTCTTCAGTCTTGGTGTTTTATCAGTGGATATTAAAGGAAAGTCAGAGTATCGCTGCATAACCTGAGGGACAAAACGGGCTGTGTGTTCAAAGGGAAAGCTTTATTCTTAAAGCTGGGAGACTTTAGGTTCAAATGAAAACACGAGTTTTCATATCATATCCCGACCTGCAGCCAGCGCCTGACTCTGTCATGATCTGTGGTTTCTGCTGCTATGTCCCATCGAGCTGTGCTTCATTTGTAAATCACATGGTACATATGTACGACAGCGCAGGGATGACGAGACGGGCCTTCCACCGTCCTTTCTGACTTCCGTATAAGTATCACTTATCGCACTTACTCTAGCACTAGTTCTGCTCTTAGCTGTTTGGTTCTGGAAGGAAATGCACTTATGATTTCTTGTGACCTGAAGTTCTTTTGCCCACCAATATAGAACGCACTTATTGAAAGTAGATTTGGATAAAAGCGTCTGCAGAATGACCGTAATGTAATGTAATGTAAAGTATTTGTGGCCAAGCAAACATCAGCAAGATATAGAAAGTGAACATAGAATAACAAGTGGAGATCTATAACAACCCTGCTAACAAATCAGAACTATCTGTGTGGGGAACAGAGATGTTAAAACATAGTAATTGCAAATTTTTTTATCCTTTATAGTGAAATAGTGTCTTGTGGTTTGGGCTGTGCTTGATTTGTAAATCACAAGGTGCCGGAACCCATACAGAAAACAGTGCTGAAAACAACATACAGATGCCCACTGACAACGCTGTGGGACTCACAAGCCTTGATTTCAAATAATATCCATGGTATAAATGTTATGACAATGTTTTACAATTATTTTAGGCTATACTGCACAGCACAGGCTGGCGGGGAACCTGCCCTGCTGCTGCCGCGGTGCCGGTCTCCTGGCTAGCTGTCGGTGAAGTTAGCTAGCTGTCGGTGAAGTTAGCTAGCTGCCAGTGAAGTTGGTTAGCTGTCGGTGAAGTTGGCCAGCTGTCGGTGAAGTTGGCTAGCTGCCAGTGAAGTTGGTTAGCTGTCAGTGAAGTTGGCTAGCTGTCGGTGAAGTTGGCTAGCTGCCGGTGAAGTTGGCTAGCTGCCGGTAAAGTTGGCTAGCTGTCAGTGAAGTTGGCTAGCTTTCTGTGAAGTTGGCTAGCTGCCAGTAAACTTGGGTAGCTGTCGGTGAAGTTGGCTAGCTGTCAGTGATGTTGTCTAGCTGCCAGTAAAGTTGGCTAGCTGTCGGTGAAGTTGGCTAGCTGTCAGTGAAGTTGGCTTGCTGCCAGTGAAGTGCCAGTGAAGTTGGCTAGCTGTCAGTGAAGTTGGCTAGCTGTCGGTGAAGTGCCAATGAAGTTGGCTAGCTGTCAGTGAAGTTGGCTAGCTGTCAGTGAAGTTGGCTAGCTGTCAGTGAAGTTGGCTAGCTGTCAGTGAAGTTGGTTAGCTGTCGGTGAAGTTGGTTAGCTGTCGGTGAAGTTGGCTAGCTGTCAGTGAAGTTGGTTAGCTGTCGGTGAAGTTGGCCAGCTGTCGGTGAAGTTGGCTAGCTGTCAGTGAAGTTGGCCAGCTGTTGGTGAAGTTGGCTAGCTGTCAGTGAAGTTGGCTAGCTGTCAGTGAAGTTGGTTAGCTGTCGGTGAAGTTGGCTTGCTGTCAGTGAAGTGCCAGTGAAGTTGGCTAGCTGTCGGTGAAGTTGGCTAGCTGTCGGTGAAGTGCCAATAAAGTTGGCTAGCTGTCAGTGAAGTTGGCTAGCTGTCAGTGAAGTTGGCTAGCTGTCAGTGAAGTTGGTTAGCTGTCGGTGAAGTTGGTTAGCTGTCGGTGAAGTTGGCTAGCTGTCGGTGAAGTTGGTTAGCTGTCGTGAAGTTGGCCAGCTGTCGGTGAAGTTGGCTAGCTGTCGGTGAAGTTGGCCAGCTGTCGGTGAAGTTGGCTAGCTGTCAGTGAAGTTGGCTAGCTGTCAGTGAAGTTGGTTAGCTGTCGGTGAAGTTGGCTAGCTGTCGGTGAAGTTGGCTAGCTGTCAGTGAAGTTGGCCAGCTGTCGGTGAAGTTGGCTAGCTGTCGGTGAAGTTGGCCAGCTGTCGGTGAAGTTGGCTAGCTGTCAGTGAAGTTGGCCAGCTGTCGGTGAAGTTGGCTAGCTGTCAGTGAAGTTGGCTAGCTGTCAGTGAAGTTGGCCAGCTGTCGGTGAAGTTGGCTAGCTGTCGGTGAAGTTGGCTAGCTGTCGGTGAAGTTGGCTAGCTGCCGGTGAAGTTGCCTAGCGGCTGCGGCGCTGTAGCCGGTTTTGCTCGTCAGCATGACCGCTGCAACTGTCCTTTGTCACTCGTTTTGAAGCGTCATACTCTTCCTTCTTTTTGAAAAAATTCAACTGTCTTTTTGACATGTTTGCATTGAAACATCTCCAGATGCCGAAAATTTCAAAAGTTTTTGTCTGCGAAGCGAGGTTTGATGACCAGTAGTTTTCAGAGCATCAACAGATCTCCGAGTCTTTCAAATGACGTCGTTTTATCTTAATAAACAACATGAAATTCATGGGATTTGTTCGGAATATTATTGTTTTATTTTATACATTTTTAATATCAATATTCTTTTTCTATACGAGAGGTACCGAATCAGCCCAAATAAGTCCCGGAATTCTTTGCATCACTGCCTGCTGCCGCCTGCCGACAGCCGCGCCTGTTACGGTGTTTGCTGCTCGGTCTGCACAGCAGGCAGTGATACGAAGGGAGCGAAAATAGGGCCAAGAGATTGTGAGGTCTGACTTTTTCCTGGAGAACCATTTTGTGATGCAAATGTTTTACTCTGGTGAACGCATATTGTTTTGAGAAGCAAGACGCTTTATTTTTTAAACCCCAGCCAACTAGCCGGACTACCTTCATCAACACCAAAACGAGGCTGGAACTCTGCTCACAGGACGCAGCAGGGGGTAAGAAGATGTTCATAAATGATGTTGCTGATATGGGATGTTACACAGCTTCATGTCAAAAGAGGCGAACTGTCCCTTTAAGCTGCCTGCTGGAAATCTCTGGCCACTCTCGCTCTGAGAATCATGAATTCAGGGAGCCGTCTGAACAGAGGCTCTGATCTTCTCTCTTTCTTTGATGATTGTCGGAGCGACGCTGATGTGTCGAAACCAAACTTCCTGGCTTTGTTCAGTGGAAGCATTTTTGCTCGCAAAGAATTCCAATGTGTCCAAACATTTGTAAAGCAACTTCACGGTGAGTTTTGAATAATGTATAAAAGATAAAGGCAGGAGAAAAGTGTGTTAATCTGACAGCCCGGAGCCCAGCATACACAACCCCGGCCCCCCGCTGAGCTGAGGAGGCTCTTTGATTTCCCTTCCTCATCAGTTAATTTCCCCAAGTCCTTCTGCTCCAGAATAGTCTTGGGTGGCATGGTCTTAGCTTCTTAATATTTGATCACACCACTTAGCCGTACGAGCATCTATTATTCACCAAGAGGTGGTCGAAATTAAGGACCCTGCCAATCAACGGAGCGGCGAGGGACCCGAGCGTCGCCCTGCATCAGCCGGCAGACAGCGGAGAAGCAATTTAAAGAGCGAATCCGTGAAGACGGAAGACGTTAACTCATCTGCTGCTTCCTGTTAGTGGATGTGATGTCTGTGAGCTCAACGCATATGGAAACAGAGTAAAACAGCAGCAGAAAGAATGTACTTTAGCCTCCCGGAGGATTACAGTTTCAGACACACTGGCTGCTAAAAACATCCTTCAGCTGGACAGTGAGCGTGGTTACATGTTGGTCAGAGCAGAACCTGATGTTTGACATGCAGGAAACACAAATAAAAGCCCTTAACCTTGTAGCACCCACAGTTGCAGATATGCAACTGCCAATAAACCAAAAGTATTGGTTTATTCCCACCCATTTTTACATAAAATGTAATGAAAAAACATGAATACACATGAATGTAAATAATGTATGTAAATTTAAAAAATCAAATAAATAATGTAAATAAATAAAAAGCTTGTTGCATATCTGCAACTGTGGGTGCTACAGGGTTAAAACTGGACTGAAATGGGCCTAAGTTTCATCTTTTAGCATTTTTTTTGTAAAAAAAAAGTAAAATATAAGTGCATGTTGATCCAGCTGAATTCCCAATAAAGCTGCTCTCATTCACACATTTTATGTTTCAGGAACTGGTACTGAAAGTCGGACCCTTGAGACTTTGTGTCAGCCCACTTAAAGCGTTTCCAGACGGTCGCTCTGCTCTAATAAAATCCTGATTTTATAACCACCGCCTCATCTGAGACAAAACCACCATTAAAGCAGCTTAAAGACGGCGTCTGTGCAGTGAACTCAGCTGGATTACACCTTCCATGATCTCATGAGTAACTTATTTCCACTCCTGTTCACAGATGCTGCACAGAAGACGGCACAAAGACTCAGCTCAAACTCAACTGTGCATGCAAACGTATGTCTTGGATCATTTTTGGCCAAGTGTATACACACACACAGCTTTAAATGTGAAATGATGTGAACAAACAGTCGTTTAACACCTCAAAAGCTCCTGCAGTCACTGGTGAGACTTAGCCTGGGAATTCCCATGCTGCTTTGCGCTCGATTTCATTCTCACTGCAAAGTCAGCCTGGAAACCACCGCCCTTATTTTTGCCAGAGTTTGGGAACCAATCACAGAACGGGGGGGGCAGCAAGACGATGACGACGTCTATGCGCTACACCGAAGCTTGTAGAGTGTTAATCCAACATGACAGCGGACACAACGTTACCGTTCGATGCAGCCTTAGAAAGTGTTTCGGAGTAGATTCACCCTGGGGTCATTTGAACCGTGATATCCAGCCAAGTAGCCCACCCGCAGTTTTTCCGATATTGGCTGAACATCAGCTGAGTTACAGAGTTATCCTGAATAGCTTAGCACAAGCGCTAACGGACCCTGGCAGTATCTCCAAAATTACCACACTAAAATCACATGCCATGACACCAAACTTCTACAGTAGTACAAATATGGTCTGTACTCACCAAACGATGCATTTGGAAGTTTGTACATAGTCCAGGAGTTTATTATTATCATCAACACAAGCCTGATAGCTTCTCTGCAGCTAAAGCTGCGTTGACGTCACTTCTGGGAGCTTCAAAGTAAGATGAGGGTTGAGCTACTACTGTAGACAACAAAGCAAGGCTGCTCAATTTCTCCATTATCAAAATAAATTCACAACTCTACAACATAAAAATTCATGTAGAATATGGCATATAGGCCTACTTTGTTGTCAATTTAAGTAGCTTAGAGCGCAAGTTTACTTTTATTTTCCAATTTTTTCTTCCTCGTCGAATTTCTGTCGTCTTCTGGTATAAGTGATACAATTGGCTATGAATCGCGCACAAAGCAGCATGGGAAGAACCTGACGTCATTTGATAGACATTCGTAGCGCCCAATAAACAGCTCTAGGCATTTGTAAACCACGCCTCAAATACGAGAAAATGCACACCTAGTTCCCAGACCACCATCTCATCGAGATGTGGACGCGTCAGCCAGGCTAGGTGAGACTGTTAAAGAAGCCTAAAATCCTTCAAAATTTGATTTATGAAGAATTTGTATTCAACCAAAAGACTCGCTCTGACTTTAGAATATCTCGGTGTGCGACAAAAGGTTTGGCTCGAATTTGTAGGCAAACAAATGGTCCAAGAAAACCCTATTTACAGCATTTTTAATATTTTCTACTTCAGTTTCCACCTCAAGATGAGCAAAATCTGCCGTGTCAACTCCTCAGGGAGCTCTGAGTAAGATGAAGTAGTGGAGGTCTTAATGGGAAAAAGGGGAAGAAGAAGTAAAGGTGGAGGGGCAGAGAGGAAAGTGCACAGTGGTACTGTTTGTGCACGAATTAGCTGACTGCAGGTGATTACTGTGTTTGCCTTCATCCTAACCCGCAGTCATCGGAACAAAAACACCATTTAATATCGTAAAATTAAGCCAAACAAGCCCGCCGCAGCTAATGAATCCATCTGCTGCTTTCAGCAGGACACATTCTGATTATTGCTCAATAAATGAAATTCATTTCTCCTGAAAAAATAAACGATTTGAAATGAGTCACTGACGAGCTGACAGGCTGCGAACAAATAAACTCTCCGTTTTCAGAGAGAAACATCACGAATCTGCAGCTCACTCCATTTGGGATTGGGACTGGTTCATTGCTCATACACAATGCATGAGCTATATTTATTAATTTAACTTATCAGGGCTGCGATTAGGAGTTCATCATCCAAAAACAGAAGCTTGTTGCCCTTTGTGCCCATCAGAAAGCATTAATGGGCACATTTGCTGATTGGAACAAAGAATTACTTTATGTGTTAATGTGGGATGCAGGTGGTCCTGCTGCATATGTATTTATGGGATGTCCGAGTGATTTACCAAGCTTATTTACCCGTTATTTACTGCTGCACAAAGGTTCACTTACTTTTGGGAGATATGTGGCTGCGATAGCTGTACAGGGCTCTAAATTAACTTTTTTGATCACCAGCCAATGTGGCCAGTAAGTTTCTGAAGGTACCAGCCAATCAGAATTTCCACTAGCCACATATTTTTCCGTGCAAAAAAGACAGATGAGAGCCACTGAATTCATTTGATTTATTAACTAAAGCTTCAAATTCATTTTACAGTGAAATTGGGAATGTATATCCAATTAAAATAATTACAACAATTAAACTTATGTACATACAAAACTTATTCTAACATTTCATTACTCCTCAACCCTCACAGACTATTCAGGGTCACATTTTTTGTCCATAAAAAAAAAACTTTAAAACTGATTTATATTCATGTGAACCCTGAATGTACAAAAATGGAAATATTTAACAACTTTCTAACCATGTTTTAGTGCAGATAATGCACAAAATTAAACACAAAACTATGTGCAGAGACTAATTATGAGGGGGATACTGTGAAATGCTTAAACATCGTCTGAGCTCTCTGAACTGTCTTCGGATCCATCTAAATCAGTTCCATTTTTCCCTTTTCTCACAAAGTGTGGCCGGCGTGTTTCGCGAGGTTCAATATCCTCCTCCTCCCCTCCTTTGGCGGGCATATCTTTTCTCTTCACGGCCGGCTGTCCCAACCATCGCCACATTTTGTTAGTGTTTGCGTCTGTATTTGTATTTGCACCGGCGTCTATCATATTTCCAAACCAAGAGTGACCCACGCCTGCTCCCCTAGTACGGCAGCCTCGCCGGATGCGTTCCGCGAAATAGATGGTAAAGTTCCTAATTTATCATCGCCCAAGCCGGCTAGTGAGTTTTTTTTAAGACACGCCAAAAATAACTTTCACCCGCATTTGGCGGGTTGGCGGGTGTTAATTTAGAGCTCTGGCTGTGAAGCACCTACAGGATTAAACTCACAAACTGCTGCAGTTTCTACAGTTTCTGTCATTTTACTGAGTTTAACTGTGCGTCTCATTTAGGGCTGGGCAACGATTCAAATGTTTAATCTAATTAATCGCATGATTTCTCTGATTAATCACGATAAATCGCATTTGTACGCAGAATCCAAAAATGAATCCAAAAGTAGTGTATAGCTTTTAGCATTTAGCTTTATTTTAAATGTGCTGCCATATGAATGAAAGTGCCATAACATTTGTTGTGCAAACACACTTTTAACATCAGCATCTTTCTGTAGTTTTTATGTAGAAGCCTCGCTCCACTGTCTGTTTCCTTGAATGACTTGCTGCTATCAGTTGTGTGTTTTGCCTTTAAGTGATATTTTAGACTGGAACTACTACGCTGAGAAGACAATTCAACTTGGCAGAGTTTACAGATGACTTTGGTTCTGTCGACTCCGCCGTCTGGAAGAACTTTAACATGAAAATGGCCGAGTAAAAGTTCCGTACCCTTCTCCATGTTTGGTGGATCCGCCGATTACTTTCTTTTCCTGTTCCACAGCAGAAAGCAACAGACTTTTACAGAATAAAAGCCTGTGAGCAACAGACTTTTACAGAATAAAAGCCTGTGAGCAACAGACTTTTACAATAATAAAATCCATCCATTTTCTATACCGCTGAATCCGTCGGTCGGGTCGCGGGGGGGCTGGAGCCTATCCTAGCGGTCAATGCAATACTAAAATATACTAGAAAATTTCTGAAGAAATTTAGAAGGGGCCTGCCAATGTGTGCGTATCGCTCAACCAATCACGGCTGCTCAGGAATGGTTCGCAAGGCCTAAAGAAGAAGCATTCAAGCCTAAACGGCATTAAAGGATGACATGGATGCTTCTTCTTAAAGCGGCGAACTGTCCCTTTAAAGCGGCGAACTGTCCCTTTAAAGAGGCGAACTGTCCCAAGCGGCGAACTGTCCCAAGCGGCGAACTGTCCCTTTAAAGCGGCGAACTGTCCCTTTCAAGAGGCGAACTGTCCCTTTAAAGCGGCGAACTGTCCCTTTAAAGCGGCGAACTGTCCCTTTAAAGAGGCGAACTGTCCCTTTACAGTGGCGAAGTGGCCCTTTAAAGCGGCGAACTGGCCCTTTAAAGCGGCGAACTGTCCCTTTACAGTGGCGAACTGGCCCTTTAAAGCGGCGAACTGGCCCTTTAAAGCGGCGAACTGTCCCTTTAAAGAGGATAACTGTCCCTTTAAAGAGGCGAACTGGCCCTTTAAAGAGGATAACTGGCCCTTTAAAGAGGCGAACTGGCCCTTTAAAGCGGCGAACTTGCCCTTTAAAGCGGCAAACTGGCCCTTCAAAGCAGCGAACTTGCCCTTTAAAGCGGCGAACTGTCCCTTTAAAGAGGCGAACTGTCCCTTTAAAGAGACGAACTGTCATTTTAAAGCAGCGAACTGACCCTTTAAATAGGCGAACTGTCCCTTTAAAGAGGTGAACTGTCACTTTAAAGCAGCGAACTGACCCTTTAAATAGGCGAACTGTCCCTTTAACGAGGCGAACTGTCCCTTTAAAGAGACGAACTGTCATTTTAAAGCAGCGAACTGACCCTTTAAATAGGCGAACTGTCATTTTAAAGCAGCGAACTGGCCCTTTAAAGAGACGAACTGTCCCTTTAAAGAGACGAACTGTCATTTTAAAGCAGCGAACTGACCCTTTAAATAGGCAAACTGTCCCTTTAAAGAGGCGAACTGTCCCTTTAAAGAGGCGAACTGGCCCTTTAAAGAGGCGAACTGGCCCTTTAAAGAGGCGAACTGTCCCTTTAAAGAGGGGAACTGGCCCTTTAAAGCAGCGAACTGTCCCTTTAAAGCGGCGAACTGTCCCTTTAAATAGGCGAACTGTCCCTTTAAAGAGGCGAACTGACCCTTTAAAGAGGCGAACTGTCCCTTTAAAGAGGCGAACTGTCCCTTTAAAGAGGCGAACTGTCCCTTTAAAGCGGCGAACTGTCCCTTTAAATAGGCGAACTGGCCCTTTAAAGAGACAAACTGTCCCTTTAAAGCGGCAAAGGACTGGCTGGGCCACTAATAGCCTTGTTTCTATGGTAATTATACGCTAATTATATGAGACTCAGGCTTCTCAGAGCCAAAAAACCTCTACGAACAGATGCTTCCCATTCGGAAACCGTAAGAGCTACGGAAAAAATTCTCGCAGAATGAGCGAGGGACGCCTTTGGACTTCAATATTCCCGTGTTTCAGATCTGTAGCACATTCACAGTGAAAGCACGGAGGAGAGAAAGAAGGGCTGCAGGAGCTGCTGAGATTCTGAGAATTGGATGAATTAAAATGGGGATTTGAGGTCTTTGAGCCCCGACATCACTTTGCTCTGAGGGGCTCTGAGAGCAAACGGTCAGCCCCAGATGAAATATGAAAACATTTTATGAATCCCAACATGCGTGCCTATATTATGACGGTACATAATGGCATTGGAGCGATATTTGTAGGCGTGAGGGCGATTCGAAAATGAATCTGAGGTCAGAACTCTTGCTCTTCCCACACTCTAATGAAATGGCAGTTGTGCTCTAAAAATTCAAATTTTGCAGATTTTGGCCAAAACTTTGTGTCGCTTGGAGGCATGCTGTGGGAAATCCGTAGCAGGTATCGACACGGCGTCTTCACTTCTGAACACAGCACGGACGTATCTACAAACTGACATTTGAATGGCCTTTCTAGGTTAATGCATGATGACACAGTAACTGCTCAAAATTTTGGGTTTTTTATGATTTTTCCAGGTCATCCCCCTGTTTATTCCTAGGGGGGCTTTGGGGGGCTGTTTTTTGCTTATTACGTCGCCATGGTAACTCCAATCTTCAATAAAAGTAATAGCCCGCGAAAACTCATCGAGACGGTCGTTTTGATATATATATATTGTTGGGATGTGCGGGGATGACTCATAATTATTAAGAATTATGAGTCATTTCCTGGTTCAAGCCTTAAAGTTACAGTTTAAAAACTTTGGAGAAAACCTTCATTATAGATCTGAGATTCACACCGTGTTGGTTTAATTAGTTAAAAGCAACATCAGTTATGCAGGCGCACTAAGACATTAGTTACTGAAGCTGCTCACATCTGTTTGTGCTGCGTAATAGTGTGAGACGTGATCCACACAAAAACACAGCAGAGCAGATATCTGTCACCAGAGAACCAGCCGAGCATCCCAGTCAAAGGCAAACAGAAATAAAACACTTTCATTTCATTCAGTCTGCAGAGAAACACCTGGGAGCTGCTCTGAGAGCTACAGTTATTTTTCTTCCACACTGTTTACGCCGGTCTGTCTCAGCTTTTAGCTCCACTGTTTCCCCAAACCAAGAAAGCATTTTTGTAATACACTTTATTGTCATCGAACAGTTTACAGTGTAAACTGTGGGCGCAGTTTCCCCCCCCGGTGCAAACACGTCGGATAAATAACAAAATAACTAAAAATAAGGCACTTATCAAAGAAAGGAACACGATATACAAATGAAGGGCTATAAACAGAGATATTATGAATGTGCACACACTGTGATGGCCACACCTGCAGCCACACAGTCGGTAACCCCACACACCAACTCTTTTTCATTCTGAGTTTCCTTATACACGTTTACTGTAGCACAAATATATGGGTTTTTTATTTATCATTTGATAATATTAAAATGGATTAGTTCTAATTGTAGCGTGCACATTTAGTTAGCTTTTGTATGTTTAATTTAGTCAAATACTTAATTTGTTGTGCTTTCTTTTGCTGGTGCTGGGGGGGGGGGGGGGGTTACATTGGACTGGGCTGAAGCAATGGACTGATCGGGTGATACCATCTGGAGTTCCATGGGGGAAGACTATGGAGTCTCAGTCTAATTTTTGGCATCAGTTCTCTTTGCTTTTGTGATTTTCTTATTTTGTTAACTTTTTTATTAGTCATTTAAGTTGATTCTTAAGCTAACTGTGTTTGGTTACTTTTGGTAGTTAAATTTGTGTAGATGTTTCCCTTCTTCCTCAGTGTGTCAACATGGTCTGATCAGACAGTATTTAAGTCCCCTTTGTTTGTTGTGTGTCAGGTCAGTTTTGTATGTTTTTGAACCGTTAGCTTAAGGTTGTGTTATGTTAAAATCTTGATTTTTGGCTTTGAGTTTAGTTTCCTTATTTGACCTCTTCTAAGGGCCCTGCAACTGTTGTTTGTAGTTTGTTGTTTTTTTGGAAATAAGCCCATTTTTCTTGAAAATGATTTCTGTTTCCTCATGATTGACCGGCTCGGTCCCTCACACACACAATGTGAGAAATTAGAAAAGTATTGTTCATAGGTTAATTGCACCTGGACCGTGGCTGAAACGACACACGATAGTGTCACATATTTGCATTTTACAAGGCTGTGGCCCTGTTGTAAAAACCGTCAGTCTGTTGTCCGGGTTTTAAGCATGATTTCTACGATAGGGTTAGAGTCTTAAAGCTGAGCAGAGAGCTGTTAGAGTTGTTCTTGCAGCCAGGTCTCTGCCTGATATTCCTGCTGTGTCCTCATCAGGGCTCCAAGCTCTCACTTTCAGTGATGCTGAGGGGAAGAAATGGATTCAGCTTCCTCCTCTTTTTTACTCCTTTTTGTCCCCGCTCTGCATCCTAGACGTCTCCTCTTCACCTCATATGGATTTGAGTCTAATTCCTGGCTTTACTTGGGCTTTGGAAAGCTGAATCAGCTGAAAATTAAAAAAAAAAAGATACAAAGAAAGACAAAATATATCCAGATTTTAGAACTTTAGACCAGGATCTTAAAGGGGAACTGCGGTATTTTCAACATTAAGCCTCTTTTCTGAGTCGTCTGCAATGCTTTAGAACCCCCCTCACCGCTTTTTTGATGTTTACTGCTGTCTCCGGTATTTGCCTAATTTTGATTCTTCTCAACCTGCTTCAGAACGGCAAGTCATGCGCATGTCTACAAAGGTCCGTAAAAGCACCATAAACGTCCGTTTTCAAAATCATCAACTCACCGGAGTGGTTACTGGTGTGCACTGGTAATCCATATCAAATTTCGTTGCGAAAAGTTGCTTCTGTCGTGTTTTATTTGGCAGCTCGTTCATGCTTGCACTATTTTCTTAGCGGTGGCGGAGTAATATCAACGAACATCCAGTACAAAATGTCAAATAAAACACGACAGAAGCAACTTTTCGCTACGAAATTTGATATGGATTACCAGTGCACACCAGTAACCACTCCGGGGAGTTGATTATTTTGAAAACGGACGTTTATGGTGCTGTTACGGACTTTTTAGGACATGCGCATGACTTGCCGTTCTGAAGCAGATTGAGAAAAATCAAAATTAGGCAAATACCGGAGACAGCAGTAAACATCAAAAAAGCGGTGAGGGGGGTTCTAAAACATTGCAGACGACTCAGAAAAGAGGCTTAATGTTGAAAATACCGCAGTTCCCCTTTAAAATAAGGAGGCATGTTTCTCTTCTAAACACAGAAACAGATACTCATTCATTCCCAAGCTCTATTTTCAAAATAATCATATCCAACAGACCATTTTTCATATCTAATAATTACCTTTTTAATTGGGCATTTCTTCACATAATTGTAAAAAAGTCATTTTCCTTAAGCTCTCTGTCCTTAATAAACTCAATCCATCCACATTCTGCTACTTAACTTGGATCAGGCCGCTGGGACGACAGCCTGAGCGGAGATCCTGACACTTCCTCCTTCCCCATCCTCACTTCAGGTTGTAACCGAAGCACTTATTGGGCTTCATTACTGATTTATGAGCAGATTTCCGAAGGACAAGTGATGCAGAGAGACATTTTTCATGACTGAATAAGCAAATAAGTGCCCGTCCTGATTTTGGTCCTGGTGGTTTTAACCACCGAATAAACTGTACACCAGGGACATAACACAGTACACAAGGAATTTCTGGTGTCGTTTTTTTTTTTTAAATTTGGTTTATTATGCTTTTTTCACAATAAAACACAGACACACAGGAACACTCAGAACAGAATCCCATCCCCATGAAGTAAAAAAATATATATAATAATTAATTAAAAATACAATTTTTTTTTAAAAATACATACATATGATAAAAAGATGAGTAAATCTAAGACTAAGGCTGTGTTCGAAACCGCATACTTCTCTTACTACTCCTACTAACTCTTTGAGTTAGTAAGCGAGTTTTAGTAAGCGAGAAGTTCCCGGATGCATACCAGATTCTCCGAAATGTTGGGTATGCATCATGAGGTTACTACTCATACTCAAACTACCCAAGATGCAACGTAACGTGACGTCGCCGATCGTCATTTCCTGTCAAAACGGCAGTTTCAAGCTAGCTACAACGAGGGTAGGTTCACTTCCTGTTTTCAAAACAAAAGCACCAATTGTATGGTAATGGCTTTCCCTATGATAAAAGGCAACGGGTATTTTATTTTGTGAAAATAACCGGAAGTGCGTTGCTCACTGCGGCTAGCTTTAGTAGCGCCGAATTCGTGGGAACAAAATTGTAAACAGTCGGTATTTTGTCAGGTTTTCAACACGTTGGGGATCTAAACGACTACTTTCTCACCTGAAAATGTTTCAAATGTTGCTAAAGTTTACAGAGTTTAGAGCTTAAGAGAAATCAGCTTCAGGCCGGCTGATTTCGGCTCGGGCAGGAGCGAAATGCATTGTGGGTAAACGCTCTGTATACTGTCTGATCCATGAGTATGCAGTATGGAAGTATGGGGTTTCGAACACAGCCAATGTATGTCATTTATGTTGTAAAAGAAGACATGAATATAAAAAGGAGAGAATGTTACAGAAAAAAAACAAACAAAGAGATACAGAACATACAGAATGGTATTTAAGCGGGTTGCCATCTAAACACAGTGAAATCAGTGGTTGTCCCAGTTAACTTGATTCATGCAGCTCTGATTTCTCTTCCACATTATCTCAGAAAAGGTTGCCAATTTTTTTTTAAACTACCAGCTGAACCTCTAAGTGGGTGTTTAATTTTTTCCAATTTCATATGATATAAAGTACTTCTGATCCAAAGTGTGTGGGATGGAGGGATGGAGGCGTCCTTCCATTTTAGAAGGGTTAGGCGACGGGCGAGCGAGGTACAGAAAGCCAGAAAGTCACACTTTTGGGAATTGTTCAAACCATAAACAACGGACGGTTCTCCAAAAAGAGATATATATATATATATATATATATATATATATATATATTGGGCAGGGGGCTACAGACACCTCCAGAACCTCAGAAAGTGAACACCGAAGTCCAACAGGTCGACAGTTTGGAACAGCTCCAAAACGTATGAGGACGGGGTCATTTTACAACGGTTGCACGCTGGATCTACATCTGGGAATCTCTCTGATAGTTTCTCTTTGGTCCACTGAGCTCGGTGCAACATTTTGCACTGCGTTAGTCCGTGCCTTGCACAGAATTCTGGTGTCATTTTTGGTGTCGCACATGCTCACTGATGTTTTCAAGATTTTAACTGTCAATGTTCAAAGTTGAATTTCTATTGAGTGATTGATTTTTTTATTTTTATTTATTTTATTTTGTATTATTTATTTATTTTATTATCATTTATTTATTTTTATTTATGTATTTTATTTATTTAGTCATTTTTGTATTATTATTATTATTATTATTAGTTAGTAGTAGTATTTTTATTAGAATTGGTATAATTATTATTGTTGTTAATATACAATCATCGCAAATATTAATAATTTTTTTAGCTACTTGACTAATTTGAATTTCCCCCATTAGGGGATGAATAAAGTATTTTTCTATTTCTATTCTATTCTATTCTATTCTATTTCTATTCTATTCTACCTGAAGACACCTTAGAGCTGCTTCAGTTGGAATAACGATAACCAAAGAATAATAATGTAGAAAACCCCCATTTCCAATAAGCTCTAAATCCCGGTTGTATTTTAATTTGAACGAATGAATTTAAAACGATACAGAATGAATTAAACTGGATGCTGTTTCAGGGATTACAGCCATTCTGGTTTTCATATAGCATCCCTCTGATGTTGCCGTGTGACACCTGCCCATAAAAATCAGCCACTCAAGTTAAACGAGGACATTTTATTGAAGTTTTTGTCCCAGGTGGCGAAGTGTACCGATTCAACAGACTGAATGAAAATCGGCTGCGATGTGTCGCACCGTCACCTCTGTACCTCCGTCTGTCTCCACGTTGGAAGATCTGAGGAGAAGTCTGGTCACAGTCGGTTTCTCAGAGCCGAACAGATGCTGTTAACCTGAACCGCATCCTTCCACTCCAGCTGAGCCTGGAAGCCTGAGAACAGGCAGGAAAGTCTCCGGGGAGTTCATGTCTGTGTTGTGAGGCGGACTGAGTGCAAACAAACATACTTACAGGTTAGCTCCATTTATATTTGGACACTTTGTTTTTTTACTGAAACATATTCCAACTATAGTAATGGACATGGACATAATGTGTAAACTCTCAGCTTTCATTTGAGGGTATCAACATTCAAATTTGATGAAGCGTTGAGGAGTTCCAGCTTCCTAACATGTGCCACCCTCTTATTTCTTTTTATATGTGAGGATATTCTTCTCCTGCCAGTTTGGGAGGCAGAGCCTTCAGTTATCAGGCCCCTCTCTGTGGAACCAGCTGCCAGTTTGGGAGGCAGAGCCTTCAGTTATCAGGCCCCTCTCTGTGGGACCAGCTGCCAGTTTGGGAGGCAGAGCCTTCAGTTATCAGGCCCCTCTCTGTGGAAGCAGCTGCCAGTTTGGGAGGCAGAGCCTTTGGTTATCAGGCCCCTCTCTGTGGAACCAGCTGCCAATTTGGGAGGCAGAGCCTTCGGTTATCAGGCCCCTCTCTGTGGAACCAGCTGCCAGTTTGGGAGGCAGAGCCTTCAGTTATCAGGCCCCTCTCTGTGGGACCAGCTGCCAGTTTGGGAGGCAGAGCCTTCAGTTATCAGGCCCCTCTCTGTGGGACCAGCTGCCAGTTTGGGAGGCAGAGCCTTCAGTTATCAGGCCCCTCTCTTGTGGAATAAGCTGCCAGTAAATGTCCGGGAAGCAGACACCCTTTCCACTTTTAACATCAGGCTTAGAACTTTGACTTTATTATTTAAGTGCCTTGAGATGACATTTGTTGTATTTGGCGCTATATAAATAAAACTGAATTGAATTATTAAAGGGACCAAAAGTAATTGGACAATTGACTCGAAAGCTATTTTATTTTAAAGTCTCCCAAAGGAGCTCCACATGCAGCTGAAACAAGCCATCCTAAAGCTGCGAAAAACAACTATTAGGACATAAGTATAAATCTACAGTTTGGTGCATCCTGAGAAAGAAAGAGAGCGCTGGTGAACTCAGGGCGTCCACGGAAGACAACAGTTTGTGGATGATGGCAGAATCATTTCCACGGTGAAGACCAACCTCTTCACAACAGCCGACCAAGAGAACAACACTCAGTGGATCTACATGGTGAGATTACTTAGATGATAGCTATAGTTGGGTTATGCTGCTTATTTGAGCAAGGCTAATTCTCCTTGGATATATGGCGGTGAATGAATGGGATCAGAGGCACAAAGCGTGTCATACCCCGGTATGATAGGTGGCGCTGTACCCATTCCAGCTGTTGCTAATAGAGCCACTTCCTGTTGACCTCTTCACCACCAACAACAACAACAAACTCAGGCATTGGAGAAAGATGGAGAACGCAGAGCCAGATGAAGCTACGTCCCTCTACATTTGCTCTGTGATGAGCTGCTTGTTGCACAAACTCGATGCCCAACGGAGCATTCTCCATCGCGTTGTTTGTTTCTTTCTGACGGGGACAACAACAGGAATATCGTCTCCTTTGACTTCCGGGTCACGACCCCGGGAAAACATCTGGAGCATGCGCAGAACGCAAAGTCTGATTCACCACGAGCTTCAGCGTCTACAAGCACGTTTAGAGTCATCAGGGTTGGATTTAGGGAAGGACACGGATGCGGACATTCAAGGAAAACTGAATTTATTTAACAAACAAAACAAAGTTCAAACCAAAAGCGCGGCTGAGCCGGATTCAAAAAACATAACTGGGAAAAATAAACAAAAGACTTTCATGGCATGGAATAAATAAATACTTAGCTTCGTGAAATCAAGAAACATGGAGTAAGCAGGAATCATGCATGGATGGCAAACTGAGAGGGGAGACTGGAAACTTAATAGGGAGTGAGAGTGAGTGCAGCTGAGGGAAATAACACAGGTGAAGTGAGTGAAACTAATGAACAGAGTGCAGGGACACTAAAACATGACTAAAAACTAAACATGGGCTGAACACAAAAACATAACCCAAAACATGGAACTAAAAACGTGAGTCCATGGGCGTGACCAGAGTGACTTTCAACCCAGTTATCTCAGGGTCTGAATCCGATCCGATCCAATTCTTAGTCAGATTAAGGTGTCTGCATGCACTTAATAACTCAGTCTGATTGTAATTTAGCCAATAATCCGATCCTTTCAGTGCCATGTGACCCCGCTGAGTGTCTCTCCAGGAGGTAGATGTATCCATAATCAAGTCTGCCATAAAGGACTTATCTAAAATCTAGGGCTGGGCGAGTTAACTCGTTATTATCGAGATCATTTGCTTGTGAATGGAGCAAAGTCAGTGTCATCACAAAGAAGCACCTATGGAGACAGAAAACACAGTAATGATACAGTTTCTGATATTTTACTATTGAAGCTGAAAGTTTAGCAGAGATAATGCCGGCGCTGCATCTCAGCGGGGGGGCTCAGACTCTGTGTCGGGGCGGGTTCTGATGGGGATTACAAGGGAAACGCAGCTGCTGCCCTTTTTGTCTTCAGCAGCTGATCGCTGAAAGATACAAAACTACAAAAGTGCGTCTCCAGCCGCCCAGGGGGCGCACAGCGGTGCTTCCCGATGTGCAGAAGTCGGGCTCGGGGAGGCAGGATCCGAGCTGACAGGCAGCAGAGGGGCAACAACATCAGCCCACATCAAAGGCAGCACGCACCAGCACAGCTGGAGCTTCTGTTGCTGTCTGTCTTCATTTCTCTTCTTATTCTCCAAACGTGTTTATGAGTCTTGCTCCGTGTGAAAGCATCTGTGACTAAAGTACCCTCGCTTAGAGTTAAAGGGCCACAAAATGCGAAGATGGAACCTGACACGAACAAAGATGATGTGAAACGATAATATCTGATCATATCGAAGTGTCAATGAGACCTTTTAAACAACTAAATGAGCCAGTAAACATTGTTACAATCAGGCAATTCAAAATAGAGGATTCAAATCATCCTTTTAGAGCAGCTGGAACCTTTAAATATTCGTCTTTTTTTCTGTACATGAATATTTGGGAGGAGCAGACCCCGCTTTATCTATCAGAGAAGAAGGTTTATTGTGTCTCTAACTGAAAGTGTAGCACTCGTGTTGCGTTTCCCTGACTTGTATCCCCCTTTATGAATAGATGCAGTTCACATAATGCTGCTGACATAACAAGTCTCACTGTGCGATGACCCTGAAGGAGACATTTACCGCCTGTTTTTCACAAACTGACACATGATTCTGAGTGATCAATTTACACCTCAATTCAAGCAAATCATTCAAAGCTTTGGAGTCTCTCAGCTCCTCTCCAGCCTTCTCTTCCTCAGGGTGTGCCGCCTCTGAGATCTGCAGTACTCAATAATCCTTGAAGTGCGGCGTCCCTTCACGAGAGTCAGCAGCCTCAGAGCTCAGAGCAGACACCAAACGGTTTTACTCTCAGATACCTATATTTCCCTCAGCTGCATTTGGACCAAAGACAGCTGATAAAAATGTTAAAAGTCATTATGAGCTAAGAAAGAGCATTATCAGCTCATTTATGTCTTCAGTTAACGATTCAGCTAATAATGAGATTTTATGTTATTATCAAAGGAAAAATAGTTTCAGCTTCACTTCAAAGATTCACCAAATGAAGCAAAGTCTGAAGAGTTTGGTGTTCTGCAGGATGGACCGAGTCTTCTCCAGGATCCGTCTCTCTGCCACTGACACCACAGATCCAGCCCTCCTCACCAGTCTGTCCAAACGGCCAGCATCCCTCCTTTTAATACCCCCCCCCCCCAACAAACAACAGCATAAAAGTATAAAAGAGAACACTGGACACAACAGACTCAGGAAGTAAAGACGACTCTGTCCTTTATGGTGCAAACAATGAATATCTTTGTCCAGAAAGTACATCTCGCATGTGTTCTTGGGTCTAGAATTTAAAATAGCAACATAGAAACCTCCCTGTGACGCATGTAAGACTCTAAAACTCGTACAGTACTGTTTATGCATTTGATTTCAACATTCTTCAAATACGTTTCCTAGAGATGATTTGTTTTATGCCTTTCCGAGTCCTCACTCGAGCCTCTCAGATATATATAATTACTGCTGATAAAACCGACATCAGAGCTCCTGAAGTGGTTTAGGCGAAGAAGACAGATTTATCTCTGGTTGGGAAACAATAAAGACGTATCTCACCGCAGCAGCAGACAGCTTCTGGCAGATTTAGGCAATTACGCAGGAGGAGAAGGGAAAGAAGCAGCACTTCTGCTGCCCCCCAGCACAAAAATGCACAGGTAGGTCCATAAATATGTGGACAAATATTTGGTTCTGTGCGTCACCACAATGGATTCTAAATGCAGACTTCCAGCTTTAATTCAGTGGGTTGAACATAAAGAAAATGCATGAAAATGTGCTTCATTTCAGGGGCTCAAAAGTAGACAAACAAATAAAACAACTGAAAATAAAATGTCCATTTCTGGGTTTCTTTGCTGGTAATGACAGCCTGAAGTCTTGAGCTCATGGACATCAGATGCTGGGGTTCCTCCTTTTTTATGTATAATAATATAATATAATATTCCACTTCTTTTCTTTAGTAAACTCCTGGGTTGCTTTGGGTCATCGTCCATCTGCATTATGAAAGGCCGCCCGATCAGTTTGATTTGAGCAGACGGTACATCTCTGAGCACCGACGGATTCATTCAGTCACATCGTCAAAAAACACCAGCCTCTCGGTGCCGCTGGCAGCCGTGCACGCTCCAGCCGTGCACGCTCCAGCCGTGCACGCTCCAGCCGTCACTCTGTGTTTTACAGATGATGGAGTACGCTTTGGATCATGAGCTGCTCTCCATACTTTTTTACTTTTCAACCTCTTCTGGTAGAGGTTTCATCTGTCTAAAGAATGTTTTTCCAGAACTTTTTTAGATGTTTTGAGTAGGGCTGGGCAACGATTAAAATGTTTAATCTAATTAATCACATGAATTCCCTGATTAATCAAGATTAATCGCATTTGTACGCAGAATCCGAAAATGAATCCAAAAGTAGTGTATAGCTTTCAGCATTTAGTTTTATTTTAAGGCTCCGGCTACACGAAAACGAAACGAGGGTTTTTTTGAAAACGGGTACGAAAACGATTTCGACCACACAGGGGAGCTTCTTTGTCCAGATGGAAACGCCACGCTTGCTGAAAATGATGCAGTACACACGAAACACCTCTATGTGCGCTGTAAGCCACCCCCACCGGTTACACCAGAACAATAGAAGAAGCAATGCGTGTACGCCCCTACTTCTACCAGCGCGAAGCTCACGTTGTTCCTTCAACAACGCCGCTGCAGTTAGCAGTGTCTGCAGCAGTGCTGCTATCAATGTTGTGGGGTCCATGATGATCGCTGTCTGCCCTTGTTGTGTTGTCTTCTTCTTCCGGATTTTGAATAGAAGCCGCCTTTTGTTCTGGTCACTGACGGATGTGTATACGTCACTGCATTAGCCATGTGACTGACGCAGATGTAAACGAATCCGTTTTGGCTGTAACAATGGAAACAAAACGACGCCGTTCTCAGATCTTCCCACTCTGGAACCCGTTCTCCAAAACTATCATTTTGGGGTAGTGGGAACGCCGGCTCTGTGTGGCCGCGACAGCCAAACGATAAGAAAAAGTATCGTTTACAGTGAAAAACGTTTCCGTGTAGCCGTAGCCTAAATGTGCTGCCATATGAATGAAAGTGCCATAACATTTGTTGTGCAAACACACTTTTAACATCAGCATCTTTCTGTAGTTTTTATGTAGAAGCCTCGCTCCACTGTCTGTTTCCTTGAATGACTTGCTGCTATCAGTTGTGTGTTTTGCCTTTAAGTGATATTTTAGACTGGAACTACTACGCTGAGAAGACAATTCAACTTGGCAGTGTTTACAGATGACTTTGGTTCTGTCGACTCCGCCGTCTGGAAGAACTTTAAAATGAAAATGGCCGAGTAAAAGTTCCGTACCCTTCTCCATGTTTGGTGGATCCGCCGATTACTTTCTTTTCCTGTTCCACAGCAGACAGCAGCAGACTTTTACAAAATAAAAGCCTGTGAGCAACAGACTTTTACAATAATAAAATAAATAATAAAACAGGGGGGGTCCGTGTGTACGTGGTGGGTTGAGCAGGCGCCCCATGTACAGAGGCTATAGTCCTCACTGCAGCTGGCCCTGGTTCGAGTCCGGCATCGGACAGCCCTGTGCTGCGTGTCGTTCCCCCTCTCTCTGCTTCCTGTCTCTCTGAACTTTAATTTCTATTAAAGGCACAAAAGCCCCCCCCCCCCAATTTTTTTATTTTATTTAAAATTAAATAAATAAGAATAAAACCTGCGTTAATGCGCGATAAAATATTTATCGATGTTAAATAATTAACGAGTTAACTTGCCCAGCCCTAATTTTTTCATTTAATTTTTGTTTCACTTTCACTGAAATTTGATGCTACCTGAGAAGAAATATCAGCCTGGGGATACGTTGTCGTCTCATGATTTATTTACCATGGATACGACCACGTTTTGGACACGTGGACAAACTTATTACACAGTTTCTGGGCTGGACTGAAACCGCTCCGTCTCCCGATTATCCTTAAGAAGCCCCAAAAGAATCAATTCTTTCACCCTTTATGTTTATGCAACGTGTGTGATCTTTATTCCATGCTGACGTGGTCAAACTTCATGTGAGAAAGGTGTCCAACATCTCAAGATTTAAAGTGCAAAACTTTATGTAAATAAGACAAATTTCACAAGATTCTTTTCAGAACTATTTTGTTTTATTCAAACATCCCATCATTACTTTAGTTGCACATAAAATATAAAATCACGATTGTCATATTCTGGAAAATATTACGGTCACGCAAAGAAAAAAAGTAGATTTATGATGTAAGCTGAGAATAAAGTTGAAATAAAGTCATTATGACAGTGTTGTGTGCAGGTGTAACCATGGATACCCTTTCATTTGACTATAAGCAGCTATTTCAGCTTGAAGAAATGAAACCTAAACTATTTTCAGCACAATCTCTTTAAACTACTTATTATCACTCTGTGTTTAAGTGCTAAAAGAGAGATAATTTACTTTTTACTAAAACCTATTCTGAAGTACAACTTCACCGCTTCATTTACACATTGGGCCTCATGCAACAACCGTTCGTACACACAGATTTGTTCTTAAGTCGTGCATACGAGTGATTTAAGAGAATTTGCGCATTCACCAATCTTTTCGTATTTTACGTTTTCTTTCAGGTACGAACAGAATTCACGAGTGATCCAGACCCGTCGTAGGAGTTTCCTAAAATAGTCCGCTGTGATTCCAATCAAGTTTCCTTGACTAATGGATTGTATATTTAATTACTTTGAAGCAAACATAAATAAATATAAACATTATACCCCATAATGATGCTGACATTATTCTGTTTGACTTAAATTATGCACTAATTGAAGAATAATTGGAACCGTAACCAGCGGCTGACTTTCTGCTTTTGGATGCCTTAGTGCGTCAGGCTCTTGGAAGAGAGCGTGTGTTCCGAGACCGAGTAGATATCCATTTGAAGACAGACGAATGGCTGACATCGCGATTAAGATCACCAAGGACTGTGCTGCTGCAAATATGCAGCTTGCTAGAGCCACAACTCCAGAGAGAAACACGCCGATCAAACCCAATTCCACCACACGTCCAGGTCCTCACCACCCTTGGATTTTTGGCCACTGGAACCTTTCAGAGGGAGATTGGAGACAGATCGGGGGTGTCCCAGTCCTCTGTGAGTCGTGCGCTCCCCTTGGTCATCAAAGCTCTCATCAGTTTATCACCCATACATCAAATTACCATACACCGCTGTCCAACAAGTACAGATTAAGAGGGACTTTCTTTATTTTGGTTTAACAGCACTCGTAATTGCTTCCCATTTCTTCGTAATTCCACTGCTGACACTGCTAAAAATGACAGATTTTTCTTTCTGGATCTCTGGAAGCAGAACTTCAGTCTCAGAGCCCCTAAAGTAGTTCTTTTTGTGCCTTGATGCCATTCTCATGACTCAACACTCAACACTTCCTGGCAGAGGAGCGAGGAAGCACAGCCTTATATGGTATTAAATACGCACGGGTGGCATTCATCATTTACGCAGGTCGCTTACACACTTTTTCCCAAGTTAAGAGTGTTTGTTGAATCTGACGTGGCGTGTTTGTACGAGACCTTCGTACGAAAAAAGTGAGAGAAATTTAGAATGAAAATACGAAAGTGATGGGCATGAGGCCCAATGTGTTTTGTGTTTAATCTAAATCATTTGATTATATTCCCTGTAGTATTACAACTCTATTCTCCACATTTCAGTTTATTCTTGAAATGGGAAATTTTAAAAGTTTAACTTCTATTTTTTTCTTCACCCGAATACTTACGAAGCTTAAAGAAGTGATAAGAATTGAAATTGTTTTAATGTACAGGTGCAAGGTTTTGCATGAACTTGGCTCCACATTCTTCGAATCATACAGGCTAACAGTGGTCCAAGGACATAGACCCCACTTAAGAGGACTCTGAGGTGTTTTAAAGGTGCAACACGTGTATAAAACTAAAGGGAAGTGAAGACTGGAACGGCCGACAGGTCTCTACATAAAGTACTCAGACCAAAGAACTGCTTCAGTTCACCAGTTCATGTTTCAACAAATGTTTCAACAAAATGTGCAAAAGCACATTTGTTGTTATCTGGCATGTTTATACCTCATCTTTACCTTCACTGATGTTTTATTCAATTCAATTCAATTCAAATTCAAAAATACTTTATTTATCCCAGAGGGAAATTAAATGTTGATGTAGCTCAATTAAATCAGGAGTTATTATAGATGCTGATGGCTGTGGGCAGGAAAGATTTCCTGTAGCGGTCCATTTTGCATCCAAACTGAAGAAGCCTTTGACTGAAGAGACTCTGTTTTCTGATAACAGTCTCATGGAGAGGATGTTCAGGGTTGTCCATAATTCTCTTGATTTTATGCAAAATCCTTCTTTGCATTATTGTCTCCAGAGGTTCCACAGTCGTCCCCAGAACAGAACCAGCCTTCCTTATCAGGTTGTTGAGTCTTTTTAGGTCCCTGGTTCTGATGCTGCTGCCCCAACAGATGACGCAAGAGGAAATGACGCTCTCAACAACAGACTTGTAGAAGATCTGCAACATCTTGTTGCAAACCTTGAAGGACCTTAGCTTCTTCAAGAAGTACAGTCTGCTCTGTCCTTTCTTGTGGATTGCTTCACTGTTGTGTCTCCAGTCCAGTCTGTTGTCCACATGAACACCAAGGTATTTATATTCCTCAACCACCTCCACTTCTTCTCCCATGATGGAAACAGGGTTTGATCTGACCCTGTTTCTCCTGAAATCTACAATCATCTCCTTTGTTTTGTTAACATTCAAGATGAGATGATTGTTCCCACACCATGCCACAAAGCGGTCCACCAGCTCTCTGTACTCAGCTTCTTGTCCATCTCTGATACACCCGACAACTGCAGAGTCATCTGAATATTTCTGTAGATGACAGGAGTCTGACTTGTACTGGAAGTCTGAAGTGTACAGAGTGAAAAGGAATGGTGAGAGTACAGTCCCCTGTGGTGCTCCTGTGCTGCTGATCACCTGGTTAGACACACAATTCTTCAGTCTGACAAACTGTGGTCTGTTTGTCAGGTAGTCATTAATCCAGGTGATTGTTGAGGCCTCCACCTGAGTCTTCTGGAGTTTCAGACTAAGCAGATCAGGCTGGATTGTGTTAAATGCACTGGAGAAATCAAAGAACACGATCCTCACAGTGCTGCCTGCTTTGTCCAGATGACAGTGGGTTTGTTGAAGCAGGTGTATGATAGCGTCTTCAACTCCAACTCCATGGCGATAAGCAAACTGCAGGGGGTCCTGATATGTGCTGGTTTGCTTACACAGGTGGGTCAACAGGAGTCTCTCCAGGACCTTCATGATGTGGGATGTCAGGGCAACAGGTCTGTAGTCATTGATGACTGAAGGGTGAGTTTTCTTTGGTACCGGAACCAGACAGGATGTCTTCCACAACAGTGGTACCTTCTCTTGGGTCAAGCTAAGGTTGAAAATGTGTTGCAGAATCCCACAGAGCTGCTCTGCACAGGCCTTCAAGACTCGGGGGCTGACACCATCTGGACCTGCAGCCTTGTTCCGGTTCAGTCTCTCCAACTGCCTCTTCACCTGACTTCTAGAAACAGAAAAGTGGGAGGGGGAGGCAAAGGGGACAGCAGCATCTCCTGATTTGGTTGAAGACAAACTAGTGGAAGCAGAAGAATCCATGACTGAGGTGGAGGTGGAGATGTTACAGGAAAGCTGTGAGTCAGAGGAGGGTGGGATGTCTCTTTGGCTGGGAACAGGAGGGGAGGATGGTGAGCTTGTTCCTGAACTGAACCTGTTGAAGAATGTGTTCAGCTCATTTGCTCTGTCCAGACTTCCATCCATCCGATCCTCCCTCTGCTTGAGGCCTGTGATCTTCTTCATTCCTGACCACACATCTCTGATATTGTTCCTCTGCAGTTTACTCTCAAGCTTCTTTCTATACACCTCCTTGCTCTCTCTGATCTTGACTTTGAGCTGCTTCTGTATACTCCTCAGTAACTCCGTCTCGCTCCCTAAAGGCTCTTTTTTTCTTGTTCAATAGTTCCTTTACCTCACTGGTGATCCAGGGTTTGTTATTAGGGAAGCATCTCACTGTTCTGGTGGGGATGGTGTTGTCCACACAGAAGTTTATATAGTCAGTCACACACTCAGTCATGGCATTAATGTCCTCTCCATGTGGCTTACAAAGAGAAATCCAATCAGTTGCATCAAAACAACCCTGTAAGGCTTCTTCAGCTTCCTCTGACCACTTTCTAACAGTCCTTTTTGTGACAGGTAGTCTCTGGACAAGGGGTTTACATGCAGAACAGAGAAAAACAAGGTTGTGATCTGATTTTCCCAGGGGAGGTCTTGATTTGGAAATGTATGAATCCTTGACATTTGTGTAAAACAAATCCAATGTCTTGTTTTCTCTGGTAGATCAGCTGACAAACTGTTGAAAAGTTGGCAGTGTAGCAGAGAGTGAGGCATGATTAAAATCACCAGATATTGCCACAAAAGAATTGGGGTGTTGAGTCTGTATCTTAGCAACAACAGAACTGATGACATCACATGCAGTGTCGGCAACAGCTGAGGGTGGAATGTAAACTGCCACCAAAACAACACTGGTGAACTCTCCTGGCAAATAATATGGACGAAAACTTACTGCCAATAGTTCAATGTCAGGACTGCAGAGACGACTCTTCACAGTAACATGTCCTGGGTGACACCATCTGTTGTTGACAAGCACTGCCAATCCACCCCCTTTCCTTTTCCTGCTACTCTTTAAATCTCGATCTGCTCGTACAGTCAGGAAGCCCGGCAGAGAGACGCTGGAGTCGGGGATATGATCCTGCAGCCATGTCTCAGTAAAACACATAATGCTACATTCCCGATATTCTTGCTGAGTTCTTGTCAAGGCTATAAGTTCATCCAACTTGTTAGCTAACGATCTTACATTTCCCATGATGATGGATGGTAGAGATATCCGCCTGAAACATTAGTCCTTTAATCCTTGTAATAATGTAAAGGTGACAGCATGACTTTGCACCTGACTTGTTGAAGTTCAGGTCTGCATTTATAAGCCCATATCTCAGGCTTGGTTTGTGGTTGTCACAAGTGTCTGTTACGGATTATAATACCATAAAGTTCTGTAGATTTGTGTGCCATCCACATCATTATTGCAGCATCTTTTTTTGTTGTGCATAATCTGAATAAACATTGAATTAAAGAGGCACCAGAATAGAACTTTGATGAACTCCAGGTCATTTTCGTCCACTCAGATGTGTGATTAAATATGACCACAAAGCGTTTTCTGTCTTCTAAATAAGACCAGGCAGAAACTGCACCTAATCTGCATCAAATGCAGCACTGAAATCTAGTCGAGTGTGTATGATATCAAATCAAATCAAATTTATTTGTATAACACATTTAATGTACAAAACAGTTTAACGTGCTTTACATAAAATAAAAGCATTGCAGCAGGGAGTGGAAGAAGCATTAAAAATACATAAAAGAATATAAACAGAAACAAATAAAATGATTTAAATGAATTTAAAAACAAGCAACAGTCCAGATAAGTTCAAAGATATCGTGCAGATTTCATGCACAGACACAGGAGAAAAGAAATGTTTTTAACCTGGATTTAATTTGGAAGACCTGCATCTTCCACTTATTTAGGCTTCACTGTATTTTGCACCATCATATTCTATTTCTTTTGTCTGTAAACGTGCATTTTTCAGCCGTGCAAACTATTAAAATAAAGTTAAAAACATCTAAAACGGACAAAAGGTATTAGATTAATTTCTTTCAAGATGCACCAAAACACTGATTCAGTAGTTTCTTACAGCCTAACAAAATGTCAGAAAACTGAAGCAAAAACCCTGATGACTGAGATGACAAAGCAAATATTTCCCATTCCTGAAATGAAAGCGTGTTGCGGCAGATCAAAGAGCTCGTGGAATTGCTCATCAGCACAACTCTGTCTTCTCTTTGTTGTCCTCCCTGCTGGCACACAAACTGAGTTTTGGGTCTAAAAATCATCGTCTTAATGAATTTGAGCGGAGAGACTTTTACTTTGAGTCCCACGTAGATCAAAAGACGAAGATAGAAGACTTTGTTGTCAACACTTTGATTTTGGAAGGATTTCAGCAGTTTGCATCAGAGGTTTGAAAGTTCTGTTCAGCTAAAGTTTATTTTCTTTACGTCCGCTCACTCAAATCCACCTTGTAACTCAGTAACCGTGAGGGGCGCCTGACTTGTTATTGGGACACATGAATAACAGAGAACTGAAGATGCATTTTGGATGAGAGGTGAAATGTCTTCAAAATCAATCAACATTCATTCAGATTTTGTTGCACCAGTTTAAGAGAGAAACCATCCAAAACATGCCTTATTCAAATGAACAAACAACAAAGAGAAGATATTAAGCTACAAGTGAACAGACCACAGCAACCAAAGGCTAAATACACCCAAAATGGCACAACAAAACGACAAAGGAAATGATAAAGAGAAACACTGAAAACAAAATGACCAAACAAGACTAAACATTCAGATTAAATGTGAATGTCCACAAATAAACACAAAAATGACCTTTGATAGATACAATGACCAAAGGGATGTGTTAAACTACCAAAATGAGTCGAATGTGAATTTAAAGTAGTACAAGCAACCACAGAAACATGCAGAATTACCATAAAGAGACACAGACTGGTAACATAAAGGTAATAAGTAGATAAGAGAACCACAAAAGGCAAACAGACGGATTAAAAGCAGCCACGAAGACGGGAAAATATGCAAACATTGGGAGCTAAAGAACCTCAACGAGGCAAAAGATTGTAAAAGAAAATCATTTCTCCAAATGGAGCAAATTGCCCCACAGAATAACAAATTCAAATGCGGATTTCCACCAATAAAAGCAAAAAAATGACCAAAATGAGACACCAAACGACCACAAAGAGATGCAAGTTTACAACGAAAAGATCCAAAATGAAATAGGAAAGGACCAAAGTGAGACACAAATCAATGAAAATGGGCCAAATAAATTCTCAAAGACGATCAAAAAGAGACTTGGAACACAAAACCACCAATATTAGATGCAAAGTGAATGATACGAGACAAAATTTTTAGCAGTATCTAACATGTAGTCCCTGGACGGGCTAGCAGTCCATCACAGGTCAGGATTAGTAACATGAAGCCAATACGTGCTCAAAGAAAGAAGAAACTGAGACAAAAGAAAAGATTAAAATATGACTAAAAAGGACCGAAACAGCACAAAAAGCAACAATAAGGGAATGCAACAGTCGCTTAAAGAGATCCGAAGTGACCAAAGTGAGACACTAATCGATCAAAATGGAACAAACAACCACCGAAACATGCAGAGTTACCAGAAAGAGACACAGACTGGTAACAAAAAGGTAATAAGTAGATAATAAATTACCCTGACGTGCAAAATGAGAACCACAAAAGGCTAACGGACAGATTAAAAGCAGCCACGAAGAAGGGAAAAGATGCAAACATTGGGAGCTAAAGAACCTCAACGAGGCAAAAGATTGTAAAAGAAAATCATTTCTCCAAATGGAGCAAATTGCCCCACAGAATAACAAATTCAAATGCTGATTTCCACCAATAAAAGCAAAAAAATGACCAATATGAGACACCAAACGACCACGAAGAGATGCAAGTTTACAACGAAAAGATCCAATATGTCCGAAATGAAATGGGAAAGGACCAAAGTGAGACACAAATCATTGAAAATGGGCCAAATAAATTCTCAAAGACGATCAAAAAGAGACTTAAAGTGACGACTTGGAACCCTAAACCACCAATATTAGATGCAAAGTGAATGATACGAGACAAAATATTTAGCAATATCTAAGCCAAAACGTGCTTTAAGAAAGAAGAAACTGTCTATGACTAAAAAGGACCGAAACAGCCCAAAAAACAACAATAAGGGAATGAAACAGTCGCTTAAAGAGATCTTAGGTGACCAAAGTGAGACACTAATCGATCAAAATGGAAGAAACAAACACCGAAACATGCAGAGTTACCACAAAGGGACACAGACTGGTAACACAGAGATGAGAAATGATGATTTCCCAACTGGAGACAGAAAATAACCGATCATGTTTCCAATACTCGTTGGCTGGTGGACTTTTTAACTTATTTGTTGCCTCCTAATCCATCCATGTTATTGACTGATAACAATGTGACTGATAATGAAGTTCAGACTTATTTTAATCCCCGATGGCAGAGCTGATTCTCCACCAAAGGGACAGAAAGCTTCCCTTCTGTTTTCTACAATCACACCATTCTTCACCTGAGAAAAGTGGACGCTGAGGGAATCTGTGTTGTTGGTACTTTACGTCATCCGATGATAACATCACGGTTGGAAAAGGCTGTTTTACCTCAGAGAACGAGACTAATTCTGCTGTTGCTTCGTTTGTGTGCAGCCGGTCTGCAATCAGCGGGTCTCACACACACAGAAATGGTTCACTTCCATTCATAAGTCACAGTGTAATTCTGGCCTCCCGGCTCGCTGCTCCAGATGAATCTTTCCACCCAGAGAGTAAACAAGATTCTTAAAGCATGATGATATTATCCAGCCGGGTGAAAGTGAAACCAATCATTCCTTTTTCTCTCTTCTCTGCCATTTCTGAGCCATCCCACTGTGAAGGGAACCATTACTGCAGCTAAATAGATTGCTTGCCAGGAGTGGGGAACATTTTAAAAATCTGAAGAAATATCAGCGTTTGCTGTGACAGCAGCTGTGTCCATTACACATAAAAAAAACTCAACGTGCATTTGCACAACAGCAAGTTTACAGAGAGGATGTGCTTCGTCTTTGTTTTATTAACACAGACTAAGCAACACACTGGAGAGGTTTATGGCTTTATTTCTTCCCCAGTGGTTACAGCTGACCAAAACAGACCAAACAACTGAGTTAATTCCAGCTGTGAGCTGCAGAGATGGGGACTCGAGTCGCTGTGACTTGGACTCGAGTCAACTCGAGTCACTGTTTTGATGACTTGTGACTTAACTTCACAAAAATAAAAGACTCGACTCGGACTTGGAAGTTAAAGACTCGGCACTTGACTTGACTTGAGACACGATAACTTGAATTCATTTCTTTTTTCAATTCAGTTTTATATATATATAGTGCCAAATTAGGCCGTAAGGTGAACCTCGAAAACTCCTTCAGAACACCAGGCTTGTTCCGCGCTCTCCGAACCAAACACGCTTCAGCTCATAAAAAGATTTGAGTTATGTTGAGGTTTAAAAAAAAGTTTCGCCGCTCAGAACACAGTACTTTTTTAGTTCGCAACGTTTAAAGGAATAACTAGTGCCTGGCAAGGCGTATGTACATATTCGGCAGGCGTAATAACAGTTTGGCTCGCGAGAGGTGCCACGGTTGAGACGTCATCAGAATGGACGAATCGGATAGCTGGTATGTCAGCTGAGCTGGTAAACAGAAACAGCACCGCAGCAGCAGCGGATCATCCAGCAGTACCGAAGAAGACGAAATTTCGACCGAAAGATTTGTTACATGAACATATCTTCTGTTAAGCATGAGGAAACACAGAATTTCACCTGCACAGGGTGGAATGGAAGGAATCAGAAGGAACACATAAAGAAGCACTTGCTGAGTTCTTATACGATGCGTGGCCACATGCTGATCTTACAGCAGTGGGAAGAAACCTCAGCTTGTACATAGCACAGCAACACCAATGTCACCGTGACTGTACAGGAAGGTGTGCAGTCTGTTCATGCTGTGGAAGACCTGCAGTGTGACCACGAAGAATGTGACACTGGTGTTTTTGCATGCACAACATGCTGCACAGGAACAGAAAACTGTCATTATTAAGAGCTGGCTGGAAGAGAACTTCAACCTCAATAGGCTTGAAGTCTCTCCTAAAAAACAATAACAAAAAACAAAAAATACTGTAGATTTGTACATAGTAAATGTTTATTCACTATTTTTTATTTATTTTATATTATTTTATTTTATTTCATATTTATTTTATTCTCTCCTATTGGCTTGTTTTTTACTACTTTAATTGTTTTCATATACTGTATGCTGCTGCAACAAAACAATTTCCCAAATTGGGATTAATAAAGTATTAATAAAGTAGACTTGTGCAGGTGTTCCAGCTGTTCAAACACCACAAAGGAAACAGAGGATAAAGAAGGTGACAGCTGCCCTGACACTGACAGTGAGGAATAGTGTATGTGTGTGCGCGTGCGTTTTTTTTGTTTTTTTTTACCTTTATTCTATTCCATTTGTATCATTCCTTTTATTATGGTTATGTATATAAGTTTATGCCGGTTGATGTGTATGCCCTACTTGTTTTGATTTTGTTATGTGTTGTATAGTTATTAGTGAATAAATCAGTAAATGAATACCTGAATGGTAAATGGCTAAATTGGCTCAATTCAGAAACACATGAATGAGCATTATCGTTGATAATTATTATTTTATGTTCACTTTAAAATGATATTTTGCAAGATTCCTTTCTGTAGGTTAGATAATGACAGCACCAGGCAGGTTGTCATTTTTCCAGTTTGTTGTCGTAAATCGGCAACGTGATTGGTCCAGCACGGTCACGTGGTGTCTTGTGACGTCAAAATCGTCATTCAGCCCTGCGGAAAATATTTCTTCAGAAAACGTCTCGGTTTAAAAAAAGTACAGGATTCTGTGACGCGAAACTTTTTTTATATGTGCAAAATAACTTTATCATTTTTATCAGCTAACGGGCATGTAGTTCGGAGAGCACGGAGCGAGCCTAAACGAAAACGGGGTTCACCTTATGGCCTAAATACAACAAGTGTCATCTCAAGGCACTTAAATAATAAAGTCCAATTCAAGCCAATTGGAATTCAATTCATTGTAATCATAAATATTTATAAAAAAAATCCAATTCATTCATATAGAGCCAATTCAAAAACAATTTCCCAGCTAAGGAAACCAACAGATTGAGCTGAAACTTGTCTTCAGTCTAATCTACCAATCTAGCAATCTAACACTCAAGAATGACTTGAGTGTTATTCAGTTCATGTTTTCAGTTAATAAATTAATTAAAAATATAACATGGATTACCCGGTAGGAGCGCAGGCTGAGAATGGCGTCATGATTGGATCCCTACCCTGTCAATCAGCCATGCCCTCTCTACATACCTTAGTGGTTATTGGAGAGAATAAACTCAGATCAGATACGCATCAACATGTCAGTGGGACCGAGAGTCTCTGGCTGTGTTCGAAACCGCATACTTCTCCTACTACTCATACTAACTTTTTTCCCGGATGCATACTAGATTCTCTGAAATGTTGGGTATGCATCATGAGGTTACTACTCATACTCAAACTACCCAAGATGCAACGTAACGTGACGTCGCCGATCGTCATTTCCTGTCAAAACGGCAGTTTCAAGCTAGCTACAACGAGGGTAGGTTCACTTCCTGTTTTCAAAACAAAAGCACCAAATTGTATGATAATGGCTTTCCCTATGATAAAAGGCAACGGGTATTTTATTTTGTGAAAATAACCAGAAGTGCGTTGCTCACTGCGGCTAGCTTTAGTAGCGCCGAATTCGTGGGAACTAAATGGTAAACAGCCGGTATTTTGTCAGGTTTTCAACACGTTGGGGATCTAAACGACTACTTTCTCTCCTGAAAATGTTTCAAATGTTGCTAAAGTTTACAGAGTTTAGAGCTTAAGGGAAATCAGCTTCAGGCCGGCTGATTTCGGCTCGGGCAGGAGCGAAATGCATTGTGGGTAAACGCTCTGCATACTGTCTGATCGATGAGTATGCAGTATGTAGTATGTAGTATGTGGTTTCGAACACAGCAAATGTCTTCAGCTTTCATAATTAGCATTTTGACGGCAAAAGACGAACAGCTCAGTGCAAGACATGCTGCATCAACATCTCAGACAGCCAGACGACAACTTCGAACATTAATTCGTCATTTAAAGATCCATTCTGACCAGTAAGTGCTTGTCAAATTAGCTAATATTATCCTGTTAGCCTAGTCGGTAGTTGGCTAACGTTAGCTTGATATGATACGGGGTGGACAGGTTGGACACATTGGCCAATCATGTTTACTGACAGTTACTTATATCTTTGTGTTTTCACTTTATTAAGATCAGATTCTGCAGGTAAAACTGCAATAATAAGGTGACTTGACTTTGACTTGACTTGACTTGACCAAGAAAAAATTACTTGGGACTTGAAAGCTAAGACTTGAGACTTATTTGAGACTTGAAAGCTAAGACTTGAGACTTACTTGAGACTTGAAAGCTAAGACTTGAGACTTATTTGAGACTTGAAAGCTAAGACTTGAGACTTACTTGAGACTTGCACATGTGTGACTTGGTCCCATCTCTGGTGAGCTGACACTGATGGATTACATCCAAAGTTATGATTCCCTTAGGAATGAAGATTTAAAAGGCAACACTGCAGCTCATTTCCTTCCATGCAGATCGATGCTTAAAATGGCCGACCGGGCAGAAAACTCAGCCCTCCAGGACTCGTCAATTTCTCTGATCAAACTGTTAGTGAGCGCGTTTAACCGAGACAATGCAGGCATTGATCCACATTGATTATACTAATGTGGTGTCTGATGCCTCTGTGGTTACAGAGCCACGTCCAAAGACTCATCGTGGTGAACTGCAGACTAACAGCAACGAGGGGAGGCTGCTTCTCTCTGGATTAAATGAGACGTGAAACCATCTCAAGAAAGCAGCTGATCCACAGAATGTAACAGTGACATTATTTACAGTAAATCCCAGAACCTCATAGTCTATCAGACAAGACCCATCACTGTCCATTTTTAAAATTCGTCTTAAAACCCATTTTTATTCCCTGGCTTTTAACCCAGCATGAGACTCTGTTTCTGTTATTGTTTTTTATTGTTTTTACAATGTTCTTATATTTTATGCCTTATACTTCGTGTTGTTATTCATGTACAGCACTTTGTTTCAGCCACGGCTTTATAAATAAAGTTGAGTTGAGAGTTAAGTTGAGTTGAGTCTATGACAAAATAACCCAACACCTAAGTGTCAGGTAATGGTGGGTGGGAGGCGTGGAAGGACACGGATGCAGATTCTTCAAAAACAAAACTTTCTTTCAAAAACAGGGTTTAACAAAAAGCGTGGCTGAGCCGGATACCAAAAACTAAACTGTGACAAAAAAACAAAACAGGGCTAGGGCTAGGGCTAGGGAAAGGGCAAGGGCAAGGGCTAGGAATAACTAGAAAGGTACTTAACTTGGTTGAGACAGTGACGGGTGAGGATCTGGCCATGAACATGAACAAACAGGGAGACTAAGTACTGTGGAGGGTGATTGGTGAGTGAGTGCAGCTGATGGGGAAAACACAGGTGAAGGAAGTGAAGCTGATGACCTGAACATGAGGACTGAGGAAAGAATGGCAAAACATGGCAAGACTTACATTACATTTACATTACGGTCATTTTGCAGACGCTTTTATCCAAAGCGACTTACAATAAGTGTGTTCCACATCGGTAGGCAGACTTAAAGGTAGGGTAGGAGATCCTGGATTTTGAGTCCAGCGAAGCTGCATTTTGAAAATGCACAGGTAAAAAGTCCCAACCCTTTTCTTCAGACTTCCCCCCGAAGCCACGCCTCTAGAGTACATGAACGCGCAATGCTTGTTCACGAGCACGAAGGTGCACGAGCGCTGTTCTGACAGCAAGCATCGATTGGTTTGGCTAACTTTTGCTAACTTTTTCTCACGGCGGATTCACAGGTAAGAAAATACCTTTCAACATCATAATGAACCGTTTAATAATGCTAGGTGCTAGCCAAGCTGGCTCTATTTTAGCTTCCTGCCAAGCTTCTGGACGCGTAATTCGTTCATGGAGCAGGGTACGTGCACAGGGGGAAGGAGGGGGAGGGAGGAGCAGATTGCAGTTTGATAGACGCATCAGAATCCAATCATCGTTAACAGTCCGTTCAGTATGATTGGATACTGTTTTTCCTAGATTGTACGTTCTAGAGGCCACTAAAACTTTTCATATTTGTGTCAAACTTTTAATTAATTGGTTGCAATGGGGGTGTGAAGAGTATTTCAAGCAATATGTAAAAAAATGTTCCAGAAAAAGATCCCCTACCCCACCTTTAACTAAAGATGAACTTAAAAACTAAGACGTCACATGACAAAACAGAACTAAAAACAAGGGGGACAACCCCATGAACGTGACACTAAGTGGATGTATTTCCTCAGTTAATATTTTAATACAGAAGAAGGGTCGTTGATGAAATATCAATTTAGAAGGAAATAGTCACTAACTCTTAACATCTGAATTAAAAAGATTGAGAAACTACGTCCCTGCACTGAACAGTTTATGATAAATGGTTCACACTCACGTTGCATTATAGATTAGCGTTAGAAATGCTAATGCTAAAGCGTTAGATAACTAGATTAATTAAATAATAATCAGCTGGGTTCTCCGGCTTCCTCCCACTGTCCAAAAACATGTATGTCAGGTTGATTGACGACTCTAGATTGTACCTGTAGTGAGTGTGAGCGTAAACGTCCTCCTCCATTTTCTCCATTTTGTTCCTGCTCTGCATCCCAGATGTCTCCTCTTCAACTGATGCTTGGTTTTAGTTTTATTTCAGGTAATGCTTGGACTTTGGAAATCCCAATGAGCTGCTCCCACGTGCAGATAACTCTCCTGTTGCCATAATTTTTAAATCCATATTTGCCTTCAGTGCCTTTCTAGAACATTTATACGATATAGACAACATGCAGCGCTTTTTTCTACTACAGTCACACAACAATGAACATATCAGGGGCAGCATTGGGTTCAGGGTATTTCCCAAGGCCCAAAGTTGAGTTGTATACACTGGTGATCAAACCAACAACCAGGCCCAGACTGAGTCGCACATAAATAAGAAATGTGATCAAAAGTAACCGCGCACCTCGGATCAATGATGAAAATCTAATAAAGCTCTTAATAAATACACTACACGCCCCATCAGTCACTTTCACTGCGATCGTTTACATCTTGCTCTTTATATTTCTGCACCAAATGTAAATTAATCGACCAGTGAAAATAGTTCCCGACAAATGCATCTGTGAGAGATCTGAGGAGCAGTAGCGGTTTATTCTGAACTATATTTCCGTGTGCAACAAAGCACCAAATGATTTATGTTTTCACTACCTCAGAATAATCTTTTTTATATCTATTTGCACAGCAGGTGGTCACACAATGGAAGATATTACTGCCATGAAAGTTTCTTTGAGGAAATGTAAAGTATAGAGGGTGACAAAGAAGAAGAAAGTGGGGAGATTGCTTATGATTTAATGCCATAATCGTCAAAGAAGCAAAAACATGAAGAGGAGAAGGGAATGTGTGTCAGATGAAGGCAGAAATAACCAGACAACAGACACTGATGTGTATTTAACCTGATAGAATGTCTTCAGAGTCTCCTGCAAACATCTATAACCTCCAGCAAAAGCTAAAATTATTACTTTCACTCTACACAATCATAACCTTTGTATGGTTTTTACTATTTTTACTATTTTTTTAAGTCCAGAAAGTGACAAACATCATGCAGATGTTTAACATTTCCATTATTGTATGCAGTTATACATTAATATACCGAAAATGTTTGTTTTTAACCCTAATCCCTGATAGGGGACATTTTTCTCCACTTGGGGTGAACTTTCTCCTCTAATTTTACACTGTAGATAGTGATACTCATCATATTTGGTCCAGTTGTGCATTTTTAACTATTTTTTCGAATTTCAAACACACATCATATGCAATGCAATTTTTCATTGTGTAGAAAAAAAACTCCTTAATTTCTGAATAGGGACATTTTTGTCCCCTTTTAAACGACCTAAAAACATCATATATTAATATTTTTTTCCACTTTTTTCCATAAATCTTTTATTCCACTTCAGTTCTGATCATTACTACCGAGTTTTATATTATTTTCAAAAAATTAACCCCTTAGATGCTAATTTGAACTTTTTTAGCCCTTTAGGGGCCAGTATTTTAAAAATATTTTTATAATTTATATTTTATAATTTAGAATTTCTGAAAATAGTTGAAAACTTGGTAGTTATGATCAGAACTGAAGTTGAATAAAAGATCTATGAAAATAAAGCGTAAAAAATATTAACATATGATGTTTTTAAGTTGTTTTAAAAGGGGACAAAAATGTCCCCTTTCAGAAATTAAGTTTTAAATCAGGTATGAGGGTTAAAGTATATTCCCAGCGTATTAAATCTATTACCTGGTAAGTCAATGAAGTCTGTAGCTCAAACTGACTTTTTGTTCCCCGCGTACTGTCCCTTTAAATGCCCACAAACAGGGACGGTTCTGAGCATGCGCACTCCACCCAGCGGAGCAGTAAAGTGCGTATGGTCTTGTTTTCGGAAGTTTCTGATTGAACTTTTGGGGTTTCTGACATGGTAAGTAAGGAGACTGTCGTTTCTGTGTCAGCCTGTCGAAGTAGAAGAAGTTAACAGTTTGGAAACTTTACTTTAAGCTGCAGTTACAAAGAAAGAAAGAAAGAAAACAAACATGTTCTTTTATCTTATTTTCGGCCCAGTAATTGTCTGTTGATTTGTAAAAGACAACTGTTGGACAAATGACTATGTATGATTTAATTTTTTAAAAAGTTAAGAATAAGATAAATACGGATTTAAATGCATTTAAATCAATGCTATATGTACTGAGTATATATATCTACTGAAGCTCAACGTTGCAGAGCATTGTTCCGTGTTTTCTCCTCCCTGTGTGTCCGCTTATTGTTCCCACATCTTTCCTGGAGGGTGTTGAGGTCATGAACTGCACAACTGCAGCCAAACACACTTCTTATCACCATCTCCACATACTGTAAAGCCCCTCCATGCACTTTTACTAAGATACTTTCATGTTTAAATGAATGTACCGTCAGGATGCATTTTAAGACGTTAATTTCATCCTTTTTTTTTCAACAAATAGATGAACAGATAAATACTAAATGCCCTTTTGTGTTGGGCTTTCCTGCTGTTTAAATGCAATAAAATTAATTGAACACAATTCACATTGAAAAACAAACAGATAAGTGTCCCTTTATACGAGTTACTTGTTACTCTCACATTGTATAATAGCAGAGGTGGGTAGTAACGAGTTACATTTACTTGAGTAAGTTTTTGAAAACATTATACTTCTAGGAGTAGTTTTAAATCTCTATACTTTTTACTTTTACTTGAGTAGATGTGTGCAGCAGAAACTGTCCTCTTACTCCGCTACATTAGGCTACAATGAGCTGGTTACTTCTCTTCTTACCTCTTTGGTATTCTACGCCTCATTATTTTTATCCCCCCGCGTACGCCTCATTTTAATGTTTTATTCTGACAGAGAGAGAGACTTCCGCCAAAGGCTCTACCACCTGACTGTGTTCCACCAATCAGACGCAGCCGTGCAGTCTGGTCACGTGACCGTACTCGATCTCAGCGGCGGGACGGGTTAGCTTTAGCATTAGCAGTCGTAGCAAACAAAGAAAGAAACAGATGAAAAATGTCAGAACCAACGGTGGGAAATGAAGACGCAGACGAGGCCTCATACTGAAAGCATGTTTACCTTACAAAGAGTGAGAAACAGCAGCTACATTATGTGTCTTCTGTGGCAACCAAAACAAACGCACATTTCAGCAGAAACTCAACATCTAACTTGAGGAAACATGTAGCGCTAAGTTTCCTAAACTCGTTTTTCCCCCATGGATAGGTGAATGTTTGTTTTTTAGGTTCCATATGGGTTACATATGTTTTAAACATTTCCCAAGTCTCTTTTATTTTTTATTGAAGTTCTTGGATTTACCTGGATTATTTTAATTTAAGCTATTTTGTAATGAATTAATTCATTTAAATTTATTTTATCAATGGGATGAACTCTAATCTGCCTAAAGATGATTATTTAGTATTTTTGTCTGTCTGATTGAATGCTTGTGTTAACAAATAAATCAGACGTTACTCAACAGTTACTCAGTACTTGAGGAGTTTTTTCACCGAGCACTTTTTTACTCTTACTCAAGTAATTATTTGGATGACTACTTTTTACTTTTACTTGAGTACAAATTTTGGCTGCTCTTACCTTTTATATTGATAAGAAACTGATTAAGAATAGCTTCAAATATCTTCCAAATACAAACAGGAAATAACTTTGCATGACATCATTTTGGGGTTTCTGCAGGTTAAACTTGTGGATCAGCTTTGTTTAACCCTTCAGGCCGATACATGATGGTTTATATTCACCAGGCATTGTTTTGACACTTAGAATACACTATATTAAGTATATAAAATCTCACCATGCACTCTTATAACACTATAAAATGAAAAGTGTGCTCTGTAGTCCACCATAAAATGAGTAGCGAGTGGTTTGAAATTAAATGAAAAATTGCTTTGTTTGTCCCAGAAGGAAATTTGGACACAGTCTGAGTCTTTGAGTGAACTCCAATTTGTCCACAAATGTTGTAGAATACCAAGGACAATAGTAACCCTGCTATTTTAAAAGCTCTAGGTATTGATCATATACCACAAACAATGAGAGGGGGCGATAGATTGAAACAATTAAACCAGCGAGAGAGCTACTGGATCTTTAAATTAAAAGCTACTTTATATCCAAGTTTAAATGATGAGTTGGAATATTGTCATTTTCTGTAAGCACAAATGTTTATTTCTATATGTGTATTACATGTCTGTTTTTTGAGGTTATCTAATACTTTCTTATATTTGTAGAGACTGTAAAATGAGGCCCCCTGCTGACCACCATTGGTATCTCTGTTTGTTTTTCTGTTTTTTGTGGATTATCTTTGTAAATAAGTGGTTTGCCATTGGCTAATTGGTCCCACCCACACACCTGAGAACATGGAACGGATGTCTTTTAATTCAGTTTTGCCACACAAGAAACTGTTCACTTCCTGACGAAGGCTTCATGCCGAAACGCGTCGAAGTGTTTTAATCATGTTTTGCCCATGAAAATGAAGGCATTTTAACTACAAAGAAGATGAGTGCCTTGGTATTCTACAACTTTTGAAATGAACAAAGCCTGTCACCAAAGAGCACCATCTCTACAAAGTACTAGTTCCAGGTAGCACTCCAATTGGACTTGATTCTTGTCCACAAATGTGTTTAAAGACAATATCATTGAAGCATTGAAGGAATCTGGAGGAATTTCAGGGTGTAAAGAATAAGGGAGCAATTCTAAGCTGGACACCCGTGATCCACTGCTTTCCACCCATCTGAAATGCAGTAATGTTGGGTAAACCTGCTCCCTGAAGTCGGTTCTGTTTTCTTTTTTCTCTCCCAGAGTGAAGATGAATGAAGATGCTTTTGAGGTCCCAGAGAGGACTGAGTACCGCTACCTGGTGCAGGAGGAGGATGAGGAGGAGGTGCAGTATGTGCGCCACAGGCACTACATCAGCCCCTTCCTGGTGCTGTCCAGGCGCTGCATCTTCCTCATCTGCCTCGGCGTGCTGGCTCTGCTCGCTCTGGCCACGTACCTGGGCTACATGGCCCAGACGCTGCCGCCGGGACTCGCCCAGGTGGCGACAGACTGCGGAGACTTCAGAGGACGACACGTGAGTTTTTAATCAAATCAAATTTATTTGTAGCACATTTCATGTACAGAACAATTCAAAGTGCTTCACATAAAATAAAAGCATGGCGGCAGGGAGTGGAAGAAGCATTAAAAATACATAAAAGAATATAAAGAGAAACAAATAAACAAGCAACAGTCCAGATAAATTCAAAGATATCGTGTTAAAGTCTATCGTGTAGAATAGAAAAATACTTTATTCATCCCCCAATGGGGGAAATTCAAATTAGTCAAGTAGCTCAAAAAATTATTAATATTAGTAATATTTACAATGATTGTATATTAACAACAACAACAATAATACTAAATCTAGTAAAACAAATACTACTTATATTTATAATAAATTACTAAATAAATAAATATTTATTATTAATAATAAATTATTTAATAAACAAACAATAAATAAATTATTAATATTTACAATGATTGTGTATTAACAACAATAATAATACCAATTCTAATAAAAAAATACTACTACTAACCAATAATAATAATAAATACAAACATTTAAAAAAGAAAAAAATCAATCAATCAATTGTACAGAACAGTTCAAAGTGCTTCACATAAAATAAAAGCATGGCGGCAGGGAGTGGAAGAAGCATTAAAAATACATAAAAGAATATAAAGAGAAACAAATAAAATCATTTAAATGAATTTAAAAACAAGCAACAGTCCAGATAAATTCAAAGATAGCGTGCAGATTTCATGCATAGACACATGAGAACAGAAATGTCTTTAACCTGGATTTATAAATGTCTCGCCCCGTTTCTGCTGTGCATGTGCAGAGCATCAGTCACTCATTCGGTTTTACAGGAGAAATATACTTTAAATAATCATATAACATCTTATTATAATGTATTTGAAGAATTTCAGGAGTTGAAAAGAACATAATAAATCTTATTTCCTTGAATATACTTGATTAGTGTACTTGATTTCTCCCATTTCACATCAGACAAGCCCCTTCACCGCCCATTTTTAAAACCCGTCTTAAAACCCATTTTTATTCCCTGGCTTTTAACCCAGCATGAGACTCTGTTTCTGTTATTGTTTTAATATTTTTATTGTTTTTACATTGTTCTAATGTTTCATGCCTTATACTTCGTGTAGTTATTCATGTACACGGCTGTTTTTAAAGGGCTTTGTAAATAAAGTTGAGTTGAGTAGTGATGAACACATTACATAAAACTTGCTTTTTTAATTTTAAATCTTATCTAAACCCACCAAAAACAAAAGTAAAGTGTCTGAAACTCTCTTTTAATTCCCGTTTTTCTTCCTTTTAACTCCACTCAACCTCGGTTTCACTTCCCAAACAAGATGTCACAACTCAGATCTGTTGCAGAAATGATGCAGGATGGTTTTTAGATACATTTTCAGCTGGTCAGCATTAAAGGAACATGTGACTTCTGCACGAGCAACGCTTGACTGTTCAAACGTTTCCCATCTACACTCAGTGGGGTCACATGGCCCTGAAAGGATCAGATTATTGGCTAAATTACAATCTGACGTGAGTTGAGCAAGGGTTTTTGTAGTTTAGGGTGGAAGAAACGTTCAAATTTCCTGCTTTAAAATATCAGTCAGGTGGAAACAAAAGCAGAACTGATTAACTATGAATGAAAAGATGAAAAACTATTATTTAACTGTATGCTCACAAGGAACAAAGTGGGTAAAAGTGCCCCAATATTTTTAGAGCTTAAAAATTGAGCGGCCAAACACCCTAAAATGTTTGACCTTGTTCATATTAATGACAGTAATGATACATGAACATTTACTACCCATAAATCAAGTTAACACGCGCACAACTTTGGTAGAAATGATTTTAAAGCTTCCCGTCTTGGGGCATCGAGGTGTCACACACTGCTGACACGCCCACATTTAAATTTAATGAGCTTTTTTATTAGTTCTAAAAAGAAATAAAGAAATTTTCCAAACTCGTCTACCAGCGCGGTGCTCATGAAATATTCAGAAATGCTAACATTACAAAGAAAGCATGAACGCTGTCCAACATCCGAATGTCCTGCAGCGTGACCATGGCAGTGAATGAATGGGATCAGAGGCACAAAGCGTGTCATACCCCGGTATGATAGGTGGCGCTGTACCCATTCCAGCTGTTGCTAATAGAGCCACTTCCTGTTGACCTCTGCACCACCAACAACAACAACAAACTCAGGCATTGGAGAAAGATGGAGAACGCAGAGCCAGATGAAGCTACGTCCCTGCTTCAGCCTCTACAAGCAGGTTTAGAGTGACTTTCAACCCAGTTATCTCGGGGTGTGAATCCCATCCGATCCAGTTCTTAGTCAGATTAAGGTGTCTACATGCACTTAATAACTCAGTCTGATTGGAATTTAGCCAATAATCCAATCCTTTCTTTTCCGGTTCCGCAGCAGACAGCAACAGACTTTTACAAAATAAAAGCCTGTGAGCAACAGACTTTTACAATAATAAAATAACATACATTTAATTAAATAATAAAGTTAATACGCAATAAAATATTTATCGGCGTTAAATAATTAACGAGTTAAAGGATAAGACCGGTTTTTTTACATTGGGCCCTTGATTTCACATTATAACATGATGTTCTACTCACCCCTGCTTGTTGTTGAACATTTGGAGCTGTTCCGAAGATATTCGAGAGGCGTCTGGCTGCTCTCTTGAGATATTCGGCCATGAAACGGTTTCCTATGGGCAAGCTTATACAGGCACAAACTATGCTGTTTATAATTTATTAATTACTCTACACTAGCACTGATAACGTGGAGGTGCGTCGCTTACTTAAAAAAATCCGGGTTACTGTAATTTAGATTTTTTTGTCGTAAAGTGGGTGTTACTGACGTCCTCCTCGTGCTACTGCCACAGACAGCCCACAGACCTGCTGCCTATTTATTCATTCACCTAAAATTCAAAATTAGTAACCCGGATTTTTTTAAGTAAGCGACGCACCTCCACGTTATCAGTGCTAGTGTAGAGTAATTAATAAATTATAAACAGCATAGTTTGTGCCTGTATTAGCTTGCCCATAGGAAACCGTTTCATGGCCGAATATCTCAAGAGAGCAGCCAGACGCCTCTCGAATATCTTCGGAACAGCTCCAAATGACCAACAACAAGCAGGGGTGAGTAGAACATCATGTTATAATGTGAAATCAAGGGCCCAATGTCAAAAAAACGGTCTTATCCTTTAACTCGTTATTATCGCGTTAACTCGCCCAGCCCTAGTTTGAAGTGATGATTGTAAAATCTGCAACTGAACTGAAATGGTTCCCAAAGACTCTTTCTCATGTCTTTGGTCGAAGCATTTTGGATCCTCTGGCTTGAAATGAGCTTCTGAGGAGTTTGTAACCAAGTTTGTTCTGAGGCATTTAGTGATCTGGCAGGTTAACAGAAGTCCCTTTTGTGACAGTGAAACCTCTAACTTTGGGCTTCTCAGACTTCGCTCCTCCTGTAAACTGTGTACCTGACGCCACTTTTTCATCCTGCTTTTGTAGAAAAATGGCGCCTACTCCTTCAAGGGGATCCCCTACGCCGCCCCGCCCGTGGGTGACCTGCGTTGGGCCGCCCCCGCCGCTCCGGTGTGCAGGAGCGTGGTGACGGACGCGGGCCGCTTCCGCAGCATCTGCCCTCAGGTGCGCCCGATGTCCAGCGCGGGGAAGGCCATGGGCCAGGAGGACTGCCTCTTCGCCAACGTGTGGACGCCCACGCTGCAGCCCGACGCCAAGCTGCCCGTCATGGTCTGGATCCACGGCGGATACCTGCACACGCTCAGCGGAGGGGAGCAGGGATACTCGCCCACGGAGAAGCTGGCCGCGGACACCAAAGTGGTTTACGTCAGCTTTAACTACAGACTCAATGCCTTCGGGTTCCTGGCTCTGGAGATCCTGAGAGAAGGTTCCCCACGAAACACCTCAGGTCAGCCGGCGACACACAAAGACCACCTTTACTGAAGGGAGCCTATCTATATATGTATATTTATTCTCATTATTTATTTTTTATCATAAGTGTAATAAATAGGGCTGGGCAACAATTAAAATCTTTAATCTAATTAATCGCATTTGTACGCAAAATCCAAAAATGAATCCAAAAGTAGCGTATAGCTTTTAGCATTTAGCTTTATTTTAAATGTGCTGCCATATGAATGAAAGTGCCATAACATTTGTTGTGCAAACACACTTTTAACATCAGCATCTTTCTGTAGTTTTTATGTAGAAGCCTCGCTCCACTGTCTGTTTCCTTGAATGACTTGCTGCTATCAGTTGTGTGTTTTGCCTTTAAGTGATATTTTAGACTGGAACTACTACGCTGAGAAGACAATTCAACTTGGCAGTGTTTACAGATGACTTTGGTTCTGTCGACTCCGCCGTCTGGAAGAACTTTAACATGAAAATGGCCGAGTAAAAGTTCCGTACCCTTCTCCATGTTTGGTGGATCCACCGATTACTTTCTTTTCCTGTTCCACAGCAGACAGCAGCAGACTTTTACAAAATAAAAGCCTGTGAGCAACAGACTTTTACAAAATAAAAGCCTGTGAGCGACAGACTTTTACAAAATAAAAGCCTGTGAGCGACAGACTTTTACAAAATAAAAGCCTGTGAGCGACAGACTTTTACAAAATAAAAGCCTGTGAGCAACGCTTTTACAGAATAAAAGCCTGTGAGCAACGCTTTTACAGAATAAAAGCCTGTGAGCAACGCTTTTACAGAATAAAAGCCTGTGAGCAACAGACTTTTACAAAAATAAAAGCCTGTGAGCAACAGACTTTTACAAAATAAAAGCCTGTGAGCAACAGACTTTTACAATAATAAAACCTGCGTTGATGCGCGATAAAATATTTATCGGCGTTTAAATAATTAACGAGTTGACTCACCCAGCCTCTTTTTTTTTTATAACCTTTTTTAAATATGTAAGCACCATGTTTCAGAGGAAACATTGCAATGAGTTTAGTAATTTAGTAATTAACAAACAAATTTGCTAGATAGATAGAATAAATAAATAAAAAAGATGGTGCAATAATATCGCGTCAGACTTCCAGGTCCCCAAACTTGAGTCCACTTCTGTATTTCCAGCTGCATCCACAGCTGGATTACTTCTCCAAGTCTGTGGTTCATCTGAGTTCTGCTGCTTTGATAGAAAGAGATGTTTGAGTCCAGTACGTTCACATCTTTTCTGAGGCCAAACCGTCACTGGTGCAGACAGTGTGGGGTATAATTCAATAGGTTTCTGGTTTTATTTTCTCCAGAACCATCTGGAAACCCCCAGAAATGGGGACCCATGGGGGTCCCAAATCCCAACAGTAGCAAATAATAGACATTTTATGGTTAAAAAAAAGCATTTTACAGCTGAATGAGGCACTCCCACAGTTCACCCTTTGCCACCACAGCTCATGATTGGATGAAAGTAAGTTAGACCGCCTGATATTGATCTAATTTATCTAAACAGAGTAGTTTTCTGTACCGTCGATATAGCTTCTATTTTAAAAACAACAGCTAAGCCCCTGATTGTTTATATTGTAACGGCTTAATGTTGATTTATGGGACCCCAGAGACAGAAAAAAGGGGTTTAGCCACAGCAGAGGTGGGCTGGTTGGTTGCTCAGCTCCTCTGTCATTAACAGCTGTGCTTAACAACTTATTAAGCGTCATAATTAAAGCTGTCAAAGAGCCTCCAATCAGTCGCTGAATGGCCTGAACTGTGGACCTTGTAGCGTGGAACTCAGCTGTTGCTGTTTGGGGGAAATCTCAGCACTTTCACTGGATGAATTAGCTGGAATAAAACGCTCCACACTTTGAACAAACAAATATTTTACTCGCTCGGTTTAAAAACTCTAATTAGGATCGCAGAGTTCGAGAAACGGCGGTGGTGGGTGAGGGTTTTTAACAGCCTCCATTAGGCTGCGACTGTGTTCACTATTTAAGAGGATAATGGGTGTGGAGGCGCTGTTTAACATGCTGTTTACCTCTTTAAGGAAACCCTTTTAATATTTATGGGGTTTACGTTGCACTCCCAGTCCAAATGAAAGTCTCTGCACCTCCATTAGGATGTAAATACCTAATGAATGCTAATGCCATCCGGATAGATGCGGCTCGTTTCCGAGCTGATCTTTGAGTTCTGTGAGTGCAGCGGGGTCGTCTCTGGGATGCACGCTTTGACCTCGGTGTGAAACGACCCGTTAAACGAGCGGGCCTGGCGTCCTTTCATCCTCCAGGAGCCGCCAACATTTCTAATTCTGAATACTCCTGACTCCCTGCCCCACTTCCCCGCTCCCTCAGCTCAAATCCAGTTAAATTTAGTTCAAACGGGGAGCTGGTTTTGTTTCTGACGGAGGAAACGGGAGCGCTGAAAATAAGGTCAGAACAAAGCAGGTTGTGGGTGTAATCGGTTCCTTTTCCTTCTCCTTTCTCCCACAGGGAACTATGGCTTCCTGGACCAGATCGCAGCTCTGACGTGGGTCCAGAGGAACATCCGCGTGTTCGGAGGAGATCCGGGAAAAGTCACCATATTTGGACAGAGTTCAGGTGTGAAAAAAAAAAAAACTACGTTAAATATGTCACTGGGTCTCGCTGTGACGCATAATTACACTGTTAGCAGCAGTAAGGGCTCAGCTTAAAGGGACAGTTCGCCTCTTCTGACATGAAGCTGTGTAACATCCCATATCAGCAGCATCATTTCTGAACATCTTCTTACCCCCTGCTGCGTCCTGTGAGCAGAGTTCCAGCCTCGTTTTGGTGTTGATGAAGGTAGTCCGGCTAGTTGGCTGGGGTTTAAAAAATAAAGCGTCTTGCTTCTCAGAACAATATGCGTTCAACAGAGTAATACATTTGCATCACAAAATCGTTCTCCAGGAAAAAGTCAGACCTCAATTCAATTCAATTCATTTTTATTTATATAGCGCCAAATACAACAAATGTCATCTCAAGGTACTTAGATAGTAAGTCCAATTCAAGCCAATTGGAATTCAATTAATTAATAATAATAAACCTCACAATCCCTTGGCCCTATTTTTTCTTTTTACTGTTACTCGAGTAAAAGTTTTTGGCTGCTCTACCCACCTCTGTGTGTGTTGGACCCTACTTTAGTCTAAATATGTTCATACTTATACAATCAAGTCCAATATCTGCTTGGCCCTATTTTCTCTCCCTTCGTATCACTGCCTGCTGCCTGCTGCCGACAGCCGCGCCTGTTACGGTGTTTGCTGCTCGGAAGCAGGGGACTGCTCGCTCTGCACATTCTGCACATTCTTTTTTTTCCTTCTTTTTTTTCCTTTTTTTCTTTTTTCCCTTTTTTTTTTCTTTTTTCCCTTTTGTTTCCTTTTTTTCTTTTTTCCCTTTTTTTTCTTTTTTCCACTTTTTTCCCCTTTTTTTCCTTTTTTCTTTTTTTTCTTTTTTCCACTTTTTTCCCTTTTTTCCTTTTTTCTTTTTTTTCTTTTTTCCACTTTTTTCCCTTTTTTTCTTTTTTCCTTTTTCTTTTTTTCCTTTTTTCTTTTTTCCACTTTTTTCACTTTTTTTCCCTTTTTTTTCTTTTTTTTTCTTTTTTCCACTTTTTAAATTTTTTCCCCTTTTTTCTTCTTTTTCTTTTTTTTTAACTCTTTTAACGGCAGCATGTTGCAGAAACTTCAGCTCATGAGCTTCAGGTTCAAGTTTTTCGAGCACATAGATATGAGCACAGAGTGGCTTCAACAGGACTGCATTTCACATCCTTTCTGCTTCAGTTACAAACTTTTATAAGATGAGATGCTCTTTTCTTATTCTGATCTTCTAAGTGTCACAACGACACACATCCCCAATGAAGTTAGGATTCATTCGGTGCTTTTTCCTTTTTTTTCTTTTTTTTCTTAAAGTATTTTTTGGGCTTTTTATGCCTTTAATGATAGGACAGTGTGAGAGAGACAGGAAGCAGGATGCCGAGAGAGGGGGAACAACACGCAGCACAGGGCTGTTTGATACAGGACTTGAACCGGGGCCCGCTGCATCGAGGACTAAGCCTCTGTACATGGGCCGGCTGCTTAACCCACTACGCCACGGACCGCCCCTCGTTTTCTTTCTTTTTCCTTTTTTTCATTTTTCCCCCCTTTTTTTTTCTTCCATTTTTTCCCCTTTAATGTTCTGCTTTGTATGCAGCCCTGTGCAGAAGTCCTGAGCCTCCCTTCATTCTTTATATACCAGGAAAAACAGAAAAAGGGGCCGTGATTTCTGAAACCCAGAATCTGAGGCAGATTTTTTTTAAACAGAATTTCTTATATTAATTTGACTCTTTTGGTAACTGAAAGCAGTTTTAACGTAAATGTACAAAAAGTTGAAACTATGAAGCTGTTTTTCACAGATGCAGCTAAAGAAATGGGAACAAATGATGTGTCTCTGTGACAGGCTGCTGGGAACAAAGAGCCTAAAGATCCAGTTTAAAACGGCTTCTTTGCTAAGTTGGACACAACACTGGTTCATCCCTTGAGTTAGGAGCCTTTTTCCTGCCTGAATGGTTCACAGCTCAGAGTTAAGTGGCTTAAAAACACATCAGGTACAAGAACTGGGCTGAAAATGAGGGGAAAAAGCAGAAAATGTCCAAAGAAAAACTCTGAAAGAGCTTCAGGAAGCTCTTGGTCTTCCTTTCCTGGGTGACTCCTTCTGAGAGTTGGTGTCACCACAGTGTTTGATGCATTTTTTTAGTCTAAAACTCTAAAAAAATTGTTTAGTTTTGCCTGGTTTACTGAGCCTAAGGTCTAAAAATGTGTTTCTCCTTCTTTTTGAGCAGTTTTTGCTCATAGAAGTGTGTTCAGAGAGGAGTTGAAATCAAGAAATTGCCCTTAAATAAATAGAGTAAATGTGTTAAACAGCTGCTGGTTGATAGGCTTTTTTTATATATATAATGTGTGGAAATGTATTCTTGAGTCAATAGAGGAATTGTTGGGTTTTCTTCAGGATTTGTAATGTCTTATTTCCTGATGAATTCCTCCCCAAATGGACGACTGAAATGACCACGATGTGTTCTGTTTGGCGAAGGTGGGACCTCTGTGTGGACCCTGATGATGTCGCCGCTGGCTAAAGGTCTCTTCCACGCCGCGGTGGACATGAGCGGCTCGTACGTCTACAACGCCACGCTGAGGCAGGCCGAGGCGGACAACCTGGTGTTCCTGCGGAAGACGGGCTGCGCAGACCCGGCCTGCCTCCGACGCCTCTCCGTGAGACAGATCCTGCAGGTAGGACGCAGATCCGGGGGGATTTAGCACTTCAAGCGCTGGAAATCCAAGGGAATGACTTATTTTTATCAAAGCAGGGAGGCAGGTCGGTAATTAAAAAATTCTAATAACAGATGGACTCTGTCTTTACTCTCTAATATACTTTTTAATATTTGAAGATTTGATTAAATACCATATTTCGCAGCTCATCTTCACAGTCAGTTAAGACGTATTGAAACGATCCTAAATTGCTTTTTCATTCTGATGGATTCCAAATGTCGCAGCCGGGCGTTTTTACTGTGAAACCTGCGGAATAAATGAATCCCTTAACGAAACGGAATGGCTTATTTACAGCCTTAATTGAACATTTGTGCCTCTGAAACTCCATCAAAGGTTTCTCAGATGGAAAATCTTCCAAAATTTCCTTTTGAGCTCGAGTTTGATTCCTCAGCACAAGTTCGGCTCTCAGCATCCTTTCAGTCCTCGTGCTGAACTTTCCTGTTCGAAGGTCTTTAAAATGTCACTCGGGATGGTTGAAAAGAGGATACAATATTTGGGTTTTTCTATTTTCAGGTTTGATGATTTATTTTTTTTAGCTGTTTTCTAATTTTTTTCCCTTTTTTTCTTTCTGTTTGTTTTTCCTTTTTTTTCTTCCATTTTTAAAAAAAATTGTTTCCCTTTTTTCTTTCCTTTTTTTCATTTTTCCTTTTTTTCCCCCCTTTTTTAAATTTTTTTTTTTACTCTTTTAACGACAGCGTGTTGCAGAAGCTTCAGCTCCACAACACCTAAAAGGAAAATCAAGTCTTCGGATTAAACAAAATGAATGGAATTGGCGTTAAAGATGTGATTGCATCGGTAAACAGACCGCGGTATCAGAATGAACTGCTTGCGGTTGTGTCATAAACTGCTTCTGTGTTTGGGCGGCCTGCAGAGGATGGAGCAGCCACAGCGATAGCAGATCTAAATTAAAGCTTTTATGTGGCTCTTCTCTGGGGTCGTAAGCCTTAATTAAATGTGGCTTTTCGAGCCAGAAACTAATGCGCCGTCGTTGTGCATCGTGTTGTTTGAGGGTGGAAGTTTTTCGAGCACATAAATATGAGCACAGAGTGGCTTCAACAGGACTGCATTTCACATCCTCTCTGCTTCAGTTACAAACTGAGATGAGATGCTCTTTTCTTATTCTTATCTTCTAAGTGTCATAACGACACACATCCCAAATGAAGTTAGGATTCATTTGGTGCTTTTTCCTTTTTTTTCCTTTTTATCTTCCATTTTTCTCTTCTTTTTCCTTCTTTTTCTTTTTCCTTTTTTTTTCTTTCTTTCTTTTGTTTTTCCTTTCTTTTATTTTTCTTTTTTTCCCTTTTTTTTTCTTTTTTCCCCTTTTTTTCTTTTTCCTTTTTTTTTTCATTAATATGCACAACACTACGATTTGTCATAAAATACTCTCGTTTTCCGTCTAATATCATTCACATTTATGGCCTGTGAGCAATAGACTTTAACAAAATAAAAGCCTGTGAGCAACAGACTTTTACAAAATAAAAGCCTGTGAGCAACAGACTTTAACAAAATAAAAGCTTGTGAGCAACAGACTTTAACAAAATAAAAGCCTGTGAGCAACAGACTTTTACAAAATAAAAGCCTGTGAGCAACAGACTTTAACAAAATAAAAGCCTGTGAGCAACAGACTTTTACAAAATAAAAGCCTGTGAGCAACAGACTTTAACAAAATAAAAGCTTGTGAGCAACAGACTTTAACAAAATAAAAGCCTGTGAGCAACAGACTTTTACAAAATAAAAGCTTGTGAGCAACAGACTTTAACAAAATAAAAGCTTGTGAGCAACAGACTTTAACAAAATAAAAGCCTGTGAGCAACAGACTTTAACAAAATAAAAGCCTGTGAGCAACAGACTTTTACAAAATAAAAGCCTGTGAGCAACAGACTTTAACAAAATAAAAGCCTGTGAGCAACAGACTTTAACAAAATAAAAGCCTGTGAGCAATAGACTTTAACAAAACATTTTTTTCCTTCTTTCTTTTCCTTTTTTTCTTGTTTTCCCATTTTTCCCCCTTTTTTTCTTTTTCCTTTTTTTTTTCTTCATTAATATGCACAACACTACGATTTGTCATAAAATACTCTCGTTTTCGGCTAATATCATTCACATTTATGGCGTTTCATTCTAAAGAGGCTGTTTTTGCGTCTCACTGGATCTTAGACCCGTGTTACTGCAGCCTGCAGACTGACATCGCTCCTCTTTGAACACTGTCAGCATTATTTTTAACATAATCATTTAATGTCAGCTTTTACTCGCCTCAAAAAAAGAAAGTGCACACAGAACTTGGAGTTTGTCTGCCCCTGATGTGGCCGTTTAAAGCTGCCGGGGTTTCCTTCCTCACTGGGAAACGAGCTCGCTGGCCTCCTGGCTCACATGTCCACAGGCTGATGAACACTGAGCGCTGGGTTCTTTGGGTTCTTTGGGTTCTTTGGGTTGTTGAGAGAAACAGAAATGAGATCTCAGCTTTGCTTTAACCGGGCGGTTGTGGTTACTGTGTCCCAGGCCATCCCCTGGCAGGAGTACCCGTCCTGGGCAGCAGAGGACGCCGCAGACCTCCCAACCAAAGGGCGCTTCATCGGCCCCGTGGCGGTGGTGGACGGATACGTCCTGGAGGCGCCACCTTTCGAGCTGTGGGAGAAGAAGGGAAACTACAGCGACGTTCCTTTCCTGGTCGGGACGACGGAGCAGGAGGCCGACTTCAGGTGAGCGCTCGCCTGCCGACGGGTGCTTCAGCTTCAGCCGGAGCTCGGATCAAAGCTCATCCTGCCCTCTCTGTCTCCTCCACAGTCCTCCGGCTGCAAACATCTCCTCCTGGACCTGGGAGGACTACCGGTGGTTTGTGAGAGGTAACAGCTGCTGTGTGGGGTCACATGGCACCGAAAGGATCGGATTATTGGCTAAATTACAATCAGACTGAGTTATTAAGTGCATGCAGACACCTTAATCTGACAAGACAAATTCAAACAAACAATTCAACTTGGCAGAGTTTACAGATGACTTTGGTTCTGTCGACTCCGCCGTCTGGAAGAACTTTAACATGAAAACGGCCGAGTTAAAGTTCCGTACCCTTCTCCATGTTTGGTGGATCCGCCGATTACTTTCTTTTCCTGTTCCACAGCAGACAGCAACAGACTTTTACAAAATAAAAGCCTGTGAGCAGCAGACTTTTACAAAATAAAAGCCTGTGAGCAGCAGACTTTAACAAAATAAAAGCCTGTGAGCAACAGACTTTTACAAAATAAAAGCCTGTGAGCAGCAGACTTTTACAAAATAAAAGCCTGTGAGCAGCAGACTTTAACAAAATAAAAGCCTGTGAGCAACAGACTTTTACAATAATTAAATAACTAATAAAACCTGCGCTAATGCGATATTTATCGGCGTTAAATAATTAACCCCAGCCCTAGTTTTTAGATAAATCCAATCTCGCTTTCTATTCTTGAGGCTGATGAGTGGCTTGCACCTTGCAGGGAAGCCTCTGTATTTACTTTCATACAGCCTTCTCTTTATGGCAGACTTGATTATGGATACATCTACCTCCTGGAGAGACAGTGGGGTCACACGGCACTGAAAGGATCGGATTATTGGCTAAATTACAATCAGACTGAGTTATTAAGTGCATGTAGACACCTTAATCTGACTAAGAACTGGATCGGATGGGATTCAGACCCCGAGATAACTGGGTTGAAAGTCACTCTAAACCTGCTTGTAGACGCTGAAGCTTGTGGTGAATCAGACTTTGCGTTCTGCGCATGCTCCAGATGTTTTCCCGGGGTCGTGACCCGGAAGTCAAAGGAGACGATATTCCTGTTGTTGTCGCCGTCAGAAAGAAACAAACAACGCGATGGAGAATGCTCCGTTGGGCATCGAGTTTGTGCAACAAGCAGCTCATCACAGAGCAAATGTAGAGGGACGTAGCTTCATCTGGCTCTGCGTTCTCCATCTTTCTCCAATGCCTGAGTTTGATGTTGTTGTTGGTGGTGAAGAGGTCAACAGGAAGTGGCTCTATTAGCAACAGCTGGAATGGGTACAGCGCCACCTATCATACCGGGGTATGACAAGCTTTGTTCCTCTGATCCCATTCATTCACCGCCACATATCCAAGGAGAATTACCCTCGCTCAGCTCATTCTGATTGTAATTTAGCCAATAATCCGATCCTTTCAGAGCCATGTGACCCCACTGAGTGAAGTTACCTGAAGCTGGGCTGCTGGAGTCCGTCTCCACGTCAGACTTCTGGAGCTAAATTTCTCTGCTGAGGATCTTGGCTGTTTGACCCACTTTGGGTCAACGTTGCTGGGTGATGCATGAACTCCTCAGGGTAGTTAATCTGGGTGAAGGGACAGTTCTCATAATACTTAGTGTTTTAATAAGTTTATGAGCGGTGATATTTAATAAGAACTAACCAGTATGAGCTGAGCGTTCAGCCATAACATTATGACCACTGACAGGAATCAGACAGGAAACTTAAAATTATTCCAGAATAAAAAAAGAAAACAGAAGATTTTCTAATCTCATAAACTGATATTTTATTTCCAACAGAACATCACAAACGCGTATCTAACGCGTTTTAAAGTGAAACATTTAGCTTTTTTATGAAAAATATGAGCTCACCTTGAATTTGGGGTTGTTGTTATCGTGGCACCTGGAAGATGCTTTGGGCCCCATACCACCTGCCTAAATACTTCCTGATGGCAGTGGCCTCCTGAAGCAACATAGTGTGACCTGTCAGGCTGCAAACATGCTTCCAGAATGGTTTGAGGTGTTGACTTGGCCTCCATATTCTCCAGATCTTACTCTAATCTGGCATCGGAGGAATCTGCTGGACAAACAAATCCGATGGGTGTTTGGCGGCTCAATTTTTAAGCTCTAGACTAAAAATATTGGGGGCACTTTTTCCCACTTTGTTCCTTGTGAGTATACAGTTAAGTAATAGTTTTTCATCTTTTCATTCATAGTTAATCAGTTCTGCTTTTGTTTCCACCTGACTGATATTTTAAAGCAGGAAATTTGAACGTTTCTTCCACCCTAAACTACAAAAACCAACATTTAGAATCATATCTATGAGCCATCTGTTGTACTTTAACTCAACTAACACCACATCTGCACTTCTGATATATTCTAATGTTTATGGATGATGGTGTTAAAGATGGTTCTGTTTGTGTCCTCAGATAAGCTTCAGTCCTTCGGTCAGGATCTCTCCAAAGATGCACTGGACCTGTACCCGTCCTCGGCCTTCTGCCCCACTACAGACCACTGCCCTGAGAGGGCCTACACCACCATGGTGTCGGACATCCGGGTCACGTGTCCCAACAACGATCTGGCCTGGAGGGCTGCAGGTAGAGAATAAGTTAGCCGGTCGTTGGGTGCTTTCCATCAGCTTTACAAACTGGCTCCTGGGTGATTAAAATAAGTTTCAGATTGTCTCAAATTATAAAGATGAGGGCTTTGGATCCATGTTACCATGCAGGGTTTTCAACAGGACTTAATCTTCATACCTGATTTAAAACACAACTTAACCTTAAAAACATCATGTGTTGATATTTTTTTTTTTCATGGATCTCTTATTCCACTTCAGTTCTGATCATAACTACCAAGTTAAATTATTTTCAAAAATTTAACCCTTTAAATACTGGTTTATATGATGTAAACGCCAATTTCTGTTAAAAAAAACAAACAAACAAACACAAAAACTGCTATATTTTCAATGCAAAGTGGAATTATTGAGCGGGAATAATTATGGTCTGGGATATGTTAATGATCAGCAACAACATTGATTCTTAGGGATTTTTTAAAATTTTTTGCTATGTCTGAAAAAACAAAACAAAACTCCTTAATTTCTGAAAAGGGACATTTTTGTCCCCTTTTAAAACGGCTAGGACTGTTTAGGTGAGTTTGTCTGCTGAATCTGCTAGTGTGTCTTGTCCTGCCTCCACCTCTGGCACCCTCTATGCTTTCATTACCCCCCTACCAGAACCAGGGTTTGAATCCCCACTCCTGCACTGGTGTGCAGTTGGTGAGAGGCTGCGGTAGCTCGTGGCTGTGGAAGAAAAGATGGTTGTTGTGGTGTGAGGAGCAGTGATGGCTGGCATTAGGGGAGTGACTCTGGGACGCCAGTGATCACTGACTGTGTTCCAAACCGCATACTACATACTTCCATACTGCATCCTACATACTGCATACTGCATACTACATACTACATACTACATACTGCATACTGCATACTACATACTACATACTTCCATACTGCATACTACATACTACATACTGCATACTGCATACTGCATACTACATACTGCATACTACATACTTCCATACTGCATACTACATACTGCATACTACATACTTCCATACTGCATACTACATACTGCATACTGCATACTGCATACTACATACTTCCATACTGCATACTACATACTACATACTGCATACTGCATACTGCATCCTACATACTGCATACTACATACTGCATACTGCATACTGCATACTACATACTACATACTGCATACTACATACTGCATACTTCCATACTGCATCCTACATACTGCATACTACATACTGCATACTGCATACTGCATACTACATACTTCCATACTGCATACTACATACTACATACTGCATACTGCATACTGCATCCTACATACTGCATACTACATACTTCCATACTGCATACTACATCCTACATACTGCATACTGCATACTGCATCCTACATACTGCATACTACATACTACATACTGCATACTGCATACTGCATACTACATACTACATCCTACATCCTACATACTGCATACTGCATACTACATACTACATACTGCATACTACATACTGCATACTACATACTATACTGCATACTGCATACTACATACTACATACTACATCCTACATCCTACATCCTACATACTACATACTACATACTGCATACTCAGCGATCAGACAGTATGCAGAGCGTTTACCCACAATGCATTTCGCTCCTGCCCGAGCCGAAATCAGCCGGCCTGAAGCTGATTTCTCTTAAGCTCTAAACTCTGTAAACTTTAGCAACATTTGAAACATTTTCAGGTGAGAAAGTAGTCGTTTAGATCCCCAACGTGTTGAAAACCTGACAAAATACCGGCTATTTACAATTTTGTTCCCACGAATTCGGCGCTACTAAAGCTAGCCGCAGTGAGCAACGCACTTCCTGTTATTTTCACAAAATAAAATACCCGCTGCCTTTTATCATAGGGAAAGCCATTACCATACAATTGGTGCTTTTGTTTTGAAAACAGGAAGTGAACCTACCCTCGTTGTAGCTAGCATGAAACTGCCGTTTTGACAGGAAATGACGATCGGCGACGTCACGTTACGTTGCATCTTGCGTAGTTTGAGTATGAGTAGTAACCTCATGATGCATACCCAACATTTCGGAGAATCTAGTATGCATCTGGGAACTTCTCGCTTACTCAAACTCGCATACTAACTCAAAAAGTTAGCAGGAGTAGTAGGAGTAGTAGGAGTAGTATGCGGTTTCGAACACAGCCACTCTCTAGCCTCCTGGAGGTGTCGTGGGCCCAACTAAACGAAACACTGATGAAAGGAGGTTCCCACCTGATGACCCAATGACATGTTGGTCAGCACTGCTCACTGGTCTATATTACAGGGAGTTACTCACTGAGTCTGGTCCTTTTTTTCTTTAGCACAGGTTTGTGTTTACCTTGAACTCATTGTTCATTCTCCCCGTCGGGTTCTTTGGTCTGCCGCATTTCTGCTGATTATAAAAATATTGTAAATATTCCACCTTCCTGCATTATTTCATCACATTAGAGCATTAATATACAATGCATTTTGGTTTATTTTGAACATAATAATTATTTTTCTGCAGATGAGTTTGTGTTGCAGCTGCAGATCTGTGCCTCATGAGGTTTTCTCCCCCCTGAGGCTTGTTAAACTCACTCAGGGCTGAGTAGCGTGACATTTAGCTGTTGAGAAAGGTGACCGCGAGGCATCCTGGGTGATTTCCTTATTTTCTGCTTGCTTCATGTTTTTTTTTTTTTTTTTTTTTTTTTTTTTATGAACGGTAGCTTGTTTTTCCCTATTGCTGAACCGCAGGATAAAGAGTTTGCAGTGTTCACACTAAGTATTTTTACTGAGGAGTGGAGACAAAAGCTAAGCCTTAACTGGTGGGAGGAGGAAGAGCAGTCGTCTGCCGATTGGAAGGTCACTGGTTCGATCCCAGCTTCCCCCAGAACACACGTTGAAGTGTCTTTGGGCAAGACTCTACCCACTGTTGCTGAGTGTGTGAATGGGTGAATGTGGCCTCTAGTGTAAGAAGGCATGGGTCGGTATGAGATTCTGACGGTATGATAACCTTCGGCAAAAATATCACGGTTTCAAAGTATTGTGATTACAGCGTTTTGAATGTCTTTATTCAAAAACAAGAAAAATAAAAAACTTTTCCATTGAACAGTCTTTTATTTTTAAACAATAGAACATGCTGGACATTATTTAAACTAAATAATTAAAAAAATTACTGAATTATTCTTTAATAAAATAAATATATGCAGTCTGTCCTTTAACACATTGAATACCGGCGGTGTTTACGGAATTATGTCGTAGACTCCCAGCGTTCTAAACCATTTTTTTGACGTTTTTTGTACAGTCACAGCATATTATATGATAGGGCCACTGAAACATGTTATGGCTCGTTTGAAAGCTGAGACTTTAAACTCTTTGTGGGTCAAAACTGCGTGTCTCTAGGTGCCGCCATTAGCGAGCTATCCTTAGCTAAACCAAGGCGGGTATCCACCAAAATCAACAACAAACTGAGATATCGGGGCTTTTGTGAAACGTGCGCTCTTTCAGCCTGTCGCACTTTAGATACTTACATATCCGGGTCAGAGGATTTGCGTCGTGTCGCATGTTGCAAAGTTAACCTGTTCTTAGACTTGTCGCGTGTCTTCTTCTCCTTCTTGTTGTTTGTTTATGTTACTTTACCGCCACCCTCTGGAAACCGACACGTGCGATTGGACAAAATGCGGAAATGCACAACAATCAGTGCAGCGTTACCAAAATTGTTCTTGAGTTGAAGCAAAGCCATTGGCGTAATGATCAAAATGTCCAGATGATGACACCAGTTTTTGACTGCCATCTATGTCAGTTCTGTTCATCACATAATTACAAAAATCACACAGAATGTGCATTAGAATGTATAGATTCAGAATCCATAAAAAAAAACGTAAAAACTTATTTTTACCATGTGGGAGCCAACGCATGGGCAGTAAAAACGTAGTTTTACGTGACTCGGGAGTCAATGTGTTAACTAAAGCTAAATCTGCAACTCAAGTCACGAGTTTATGAATTATTTTTTGTGGAAAAGAAACAACACAAAATGCAAATAAATGCAGAGACTTAACCCGCGGCTCAAGATCAGAACCTAAATAATTGAAAAAAGTAAAAACACTCCGCTAACTACACTACAACGACGAAAGTGAAGGAAACAACGCAGGAAGAGCATCACTGTCATCAATGATCAGCATTCTCACCCATTACTGACATAATAGCTGATGAGCCTGCAGAAGTTTTGCACTGCAACTTGTCCAAAACGCAGCAGCCCGTCTTCTCACCAAGACACGAAGGCGTGAGCATATCACTCCTGTTCTTGCTGCCCTCCACTGGCTCCCCATACGATACAGGATAAATTTTAAGATTCTTTTATTTGTTTTTAAAGCCCTACATGGTTTGGCACCCCCTTACCTAGCTGATCTTTTAAAAATCCAGAGCCACTCCAGGGCCCTCGGGTCAGCAGACAAACTGCGTTTAGTGGTGCCCCGCTCCAGATTAAAAAGTAGAGGGGACCGGGCCTTTGCAGTTGTTGGCCCAAAACTGTGGAATGAGCTCCCTCTTCATATCCGCCTGGCTCCCACCTTAGCTGTTTTTAAAACAGATCTTAAAACCCATCTTTATGCCCAGGCTTTTATTTCTTTATGATCCTAGTCTTTTAATCTCATCTGAGTCTTATCTATTTATTTTTCATTTATTGTGTTTTATGGGTGTCTTCTAGTCTTATTGTCTGTGTTGTTCATGTTCCTCAAGGCCTTCCTGTTAGCACTTTGGTCAGCTGCTATTGTTGTTTTAAAAGTGCATTATAAATAAACTTTGACTTGACTTGACTTGAGAAGTTGGAATTTCAATAGGCATGCATTATGTTCCATGTGTTCTCACCATGATAGTCTGTTATAGGACTTTTAAGTGCATTGAGTTACCTTTTCTTTGTTTTTTATGAAATAGTGCTTCAGTGGACACACCTGGGAATTATCGTTGCCTTTCAGGATGCAATGATAATAATAATAAATCGGTTTTATTTGGCGCTTTTCATGACACTCAAAGCCACTTCCAGTGAATGAAACAACAGCGAATTCCCCAAAGTTCTGCCAATCTCCGTCAACGAGTTCTGGGAGTTGACGTGGTCCCTACGCTGCAGCTGCAGCTCCACGTTCTCTCTGACGAGACGCCACAAAAAAATAATGATTTAAAAAAAACAAACGCTCATACCGCAGAGACGGTATGACAGAAAATTTTTGTGGTTTTGAAACCTTGACTTTTTAATATCGTGGTATACCTTGAAACCGGTACCCGGCCCGTGCCTAAGTGTGAGCAAACAAAGTAGAAAAGCACTTTATAAGTAGTGCATTTATCATTTAACTCGTGTTCAATAGAAGTCAATTCTGGAAAACACAAATCTGTGGTTGTTTTACTTTTATATTTATACTTTGTTATCCCAGACAAGCCCCCATTTCTTACTAACTGGCTTAATGACACTAACATAAAAAGTAGGTTACGTGCAATTACAGATTAATCGATTAATAAACCTACTTAAAGGAGAAAAGTTGTGAAGTTAAGAAGTCTGGAGGCTTTTAAAAAGGGAAGTATGATCAGATGAGCCACCCACCTGCTAAAGCCAGGCGCTGATAAGATGATTTATTTTATATTCTTTCATATTTCAGACTATTTGTCAAAGAAAATCAGCATTTTAATTAACTTTAAGATGCTTCTTATTAGTTTGTTTTCTACTGATAATCTCTGTGGATGTCTGGTGTATCAGTTATATTTACTCGTGTTATTAAGATGAATTTTAATAAGCTCTTCTTCTTCTTCCCAGCGGCCCTCAGCAGTCCCGTGTATCGCTACGTGGTGACGCACACGCCGTCCGGGCCGGTCAACACGTCCGGCGACCTGCTGCCGTTTCCCAGCCGCTTCTCCTTCCACTGCCTGGACGCTGTGGCCTTCTTTGGAGGCCTGGAGCTGTTCCTGGGGAAACCTCTGTCTGATCAGGACAGGAGCTTCCAGGAGCTCATCACACGCAACCTCGTCAGCTTTGCCAAAACAGGTGAACGAGCTCTTTTCCAACTTGTAAACACTGCCTCTAAAATAGATCAGGGCTGCAATGATTTGTCGATTAAAAATCGATGATAGTAATCGTCGACAATGAATTCTATTGTCGCCAGACGTGTTTTTCCAACAGAGTGAGGCATCCCACTTAATTACAATCTCTGCCGAGAGTCGCACATGCGCAGTAGCGCCTCTGTTGAGCGGTAACGTGCACAGGAATGGCGGCGTCCAACACATTAAGGCTGATTTATGGTGACCATGGAGACCCTTCCGGAGACGCTCTCCGTCACAATGCATTGTGGGTAAATGTAGTATGCGGTTTCGAAAACAGCCAGCCGAAACCGCATACTGCATACTGCATACTCATCGATCAGACAGTATGCAGAGCGTTTACCCACAATGCATTTCGCTCCTGCCCGAGCTGAAATCAGCCGGCCTGAAGCTGATTTCCCTTAAGCTCTAAACTCTGTAAACTTTAGCAACATTTGAAACATTTCCAGGTGAGAAAGTAGTCGTTTAGATCCCCAACGTGTTGAAAACCTGACAAAATACCGGCTGTTTACAATTTTGTTCCCACGAATTCGGCGCTACTAAAGCTAGCCGCAGTGAGCAACGCATTTCCGGTTATTTTCACAAAATAAAATACCCGTTGCCTTTTATCATAGGGAAAGCCATTACCATACAATTGGTGCTTTTGTTTTGAAAACAGGAAGTGAACCTACCCTCGTTGTAGCTAGCTCGAAACTGCCGTTTTGACAGGAAATGACGATCGGCGACGTCACGTTACGTTGCATCTTGGGTAGTTTGAGTATGAGTAGTAACCTCATGATGCATACCCAACATTTCAGAGAATATAGTATGCATCCGGGAACTTCTGCTTACTCAAACTCGCATACTAACTCAGAAAGTTAGTAGGAGTAGTAGGAGAAGTAGGAGAAGTATGCGGTTTCGAACACAGCCAGTGTCTGAAACACTTCTTCTACTGATTTAAAACCACCAGCAAAGACTCAGTGCTGCCACCTGCTGGTGAAACACAGTCTAGTTTCTTTGCTTCGAACCTTTCCGGCTCAGATTTCGCTTCATCGCTGAAACCCGACGACTCACTGCGCTTTTCTTTTGGCTTTCCAGGTAAGACGGAGACCAAGTGGCCCGAGTACCCATCAGCCACTGCTCTGCTGTCAGACGGCCTGACCGTGGTCCAGAACTACTCGTCCACTCGCTGCGAGCTGTGGAAGAACAGCGGCCTGTACGCCTACGCCTGGATCAACTGAGCGCCTCGGTCCTACAGCTCAGACGAAGCATTCTGCTGGTGTGAAGTTGGACTTTTTCATGCCTGACGAATAACAAGTTTTTCCGTTTTAACCACTGATAACGTCTTATTTTTATACGTTTCACATTTCTGCTTCAGCCCGACTGCAGATGGATTTTATTTTGACTGTTTCTGAGGGTTTTTTCATCACTTTTCTGTAGTTTTAAAGCAGGAGAAGCAGAGAACAGTAACCAGCAGAAGGAAGTGTTTGATTGGGTTGTAATTTGGGTGAAATTACTCTTGAGCAGGATGCGTCTGCCTGAAGGGAAACTGAAGAAGCCTGGAAGGAAGCACGTGGACCAAAGTTAGTGGTAATGAAATGTAAAATGCGGATAATAGGATGTAGGTGACCACGCTCTGTTTAAAAAAAAAAAAAACAGGAAAAAATACTGTCCTGGTTATTTAAAAACAGGCTGAAAAAGAAAAGCCCTTAAGGGGAGTCCCAGAATCTGAGGAACTCAGGAACTGGTGATTTCGTTGACCGATGACGTCACAAACGAGCCGTTCTTCTTCTCACAGTAACAATAACATGTTGTTCAGGGGCCGATGAGCTTCCATCGGCTCTTTTTTCATCCGCATTTCATCACAAAGTCCCGTGAAGATGAGGCAAATGAATCGGTTCACTGCTTTTTACCTCCTTTAAGGGGGGCTATTATTCACAAAGTGCCTTTTCAGATGGAACTCCTGCTCCGTGCGACCGATTCTTCTGGTTAAATCTCATCACCAGTCAGTCACATTTCCTCTGTTAGGCGCAGAAAACCTTCCAGCTTTTTGGAAAAACCTGGGAAAGTTCAATCTGCCTTCCATGCAAACATCTGGCAACATAACATCTGCCTCGGCTGAAGCCTTTCTGAGGACGACTGGCTCGGTGTTAACTAACAGAAACTCTTCCTTTTTGGAAAGGTTTTCTTTGTCCCTGAGTTGAGCTCCTCGGTCGTCATTGGGCTGATTATTTTTTGTCTGACTCTAAGACCTTTCACAGCAGCTATATGTAAACTCAGGTCACATGACACATGCTTCTGAGGGTAATTAGCATCTCCAGGTCTTCATTTAGGCCTTCATACCAAAGGGGGGGTCCAAATACGTATTTTTTTTATTTCTTTCTGTGCTCTTTTTCTTTTTCTTTTTGTTCATTTCATTTGAATTTGGACTATTTCGTGTGGCTCAGCTACAGAAAACCCTGAGACGTGCATTTAATTCACAGGCCGGAACGAAGGAAAAGTGAATATTTGCTGAAGGCACAAAGGGATTCTGTACACGGTGAATGCAGATTTCTTCTCCCGTCTCGTTAATATCGGAACAGATGCCTTTTTGTGGGTGAATTTGAGAAATAATTGAGTTTCCGGCTGACTTTTACACACATTTTTTAAAGATAATTCATTGTTTGGATGAATTTACTCGATGCCTTTTCCTTATTTGATGACACAGTTCTGAGCTTGTGAAGGAATGTGAGAATAGAAGCTTGATTTCTGCCATTTTCTGTTGTTTGAACATGTACTAACGAGTCGAAGGATGTTGTTTATGAAGTTTATTAAGCCTGCTGTTTGCACTGATTTCTAACCTCGACGCTTGGCCGCCGCATCTTTGCACTTTGCCGTGAACAAATCTGAATGAACTCACCTGTTTTATTACCTTTTCGACCAATCGCTCCACGTTTGTGAGTCTTTACGTTAAAGATGCCTCTTTTTAACCGCCTGTTAGTTTTTGCATGGTTAAAGGTTCGCCACTCAGGCAACGTGTTCTGCTGTCTGTTCATGCGCTGAAACACGTTTTTTACATGCTTAATAAAATGACATCATGTGAATTATTTGACCAACTTTGTTCATATTTCAGTTAATTGGAGAGTTTTGTGTTAACCATTTAAAATGTAGTGATACGAAGGGAGAGAAAATAGGGCCAAGAGATTGTGAGGTCTGACTTTTTCCTGGAGAACCATTTTGTGATGCAAATGTATTACTCTGTTGAACGCATATTGTTCTGAGAAGCAAAACACTTTATTTTTTAAACCCCAGCCAACTAGCCGGACTACCTTCATCAACACCAAAACGAGGCTGGAACTCTGCTCACAGGACGCAGCAGGGGGTAAGAAGATGTTCAGAAATGATGTTGCTGATATGGGATGTTACACAGCTTCATGTCAGAAGAGGCGAACTGTCCCTTTAACATGTATACAAAATGTTTAAACGCAGTAATTAACGGTAAACATGCATTACAACGAGTTGCGCTGTGCACATCCCCGGCTTGGTCCATCACTCAGTGTGGTCACATGGCCCTGAAAGGATCGGATTATTGGCTAAATTACAATCAGAATGAGCGGAGCGAGGGTAATTCTCCTTGGATATGTAGCGGTGAATGAATGGGATCAGAGGCACAAAGCGTGTCATACCCCGGTATGATAGGTGGCGCTGTACCCATTCCAGCTGTTGCTAATAGAGCCACTTCCTGTTGACCTCTTCACCACCAACAACAACAACAAACTCAGGCATTGGAGAAAGATGGAGAACGCAGAGCCAGATGAAGCTACGTCCCTCTACATTTGCTCTGTGATGAGCTGCTTGTTGCACAAACTCGATGCCCAACGGAGCGTTCTCCATCGCGTTGTTTGTTTCTTTCTGACGGCGACAACAACAGGAATATCGTCTCCTTTGACTTCCGGGTCACGACCCCGGGAAAACATCTGGAGCATGCGCAGAACGCAAAGTCTGATTCACCACGAGCTTCAGCGTCTACAAGCAGGTTTAGAGTGACTTTCGACCCAGTTATCTGGGGTCTGAATCCCATCCGATCCAGTTCTTAGTCAGATTAAGGTGTCTACATGCACTTAATAACTCAGTCTGATCGTAATTTAGCCAATAAGGGGTCTCCTGCCTCAGGGAGGGGTCTCCTGCTGGTGCCCAGAGTCAGGACTAAACAAGGTGAGGCTGCGTTTCAGTTTGATGCTCCTAACATCTGGAACAGCCTTCCAGAAGATGTGAGACAGGCCTTAACTCTGACAATGTTTAAATCCAGGCTGAAAACAGTTCTATTTAGCTGTGCATATGACACCTGAAAGTATTTTATCTGCACTCTTTGCTTTTTAATTAACTAATGATTATTTTAATGGGTTTTTAATTATTATTATTATTTTTTAATTTATTTTTTTTCTTTTTAATGATTTTATTGCCTTCTTATGATTTTATGTAGCTGTGAAGCACTTTGAACTGCCCTGGTTATGAATTGTGCTCTATAAATAAAATTGCCTTGCCTTGCCAATAATCAGATCCTTTCAGTGCCATGTGACCCCACTGACTGTTGATGAGATAGCATCGTTTGCTAGCATCTGCTGCTTATTTTTAATCTCCTGTGTTGTAAAGGGGCCCGACTACAGCAGCGAGTTGACAGAAAATTGAAAATGTTGTTATTCTACCCGTTTCTTTCACTTTTGCTGTTAGGTTTATTAAACGGCCGGTTTTTAGACTGATCATAAAGGTATCCGCCTCATAAACTCAAGCACTGGTGCAGTTCCACGGGAGAAGCAGGCTTTAAGACAGCAGGGTTATTACGTGCTTCATAAAGTATCGAAAGGATAATGGGAAGCAGATTCTCCATGTGCGGCGCCGTCCCTGCAGTGCAGCGCGCGTCCGGCAGATGGCGGCAGAGGGCGGCGCCGTCCCTGCAGTGCATTGCGCGTCCGACAGATGGCGGCAGAGGGCGGCGCCGTCCCTGCAGTGCATTGCGCGTCCGGCAGATGGCGGCAGAGGGCGGCGCCGTCCCTGCAGTGCATTGCGCGTCCGGCAGATGGCGGCAGAGGGCGGCGCTGATGTGAGCCGGAACACCGGGGCAGCTGCTCCAGGAGGGTTCTGTGTCTTTAAGGCCGGATCCTCACGGCTCACATTCGGCTGAAGGGTGCCACGCCGCGGCGCCTGCTCAGTGCGCGTCCCCTGCCGCTGGTCCCGGAGCTCCTGGCCGCTGAACGCTGGATGTGGCTGCGCCGTCTGATGGTAACCGACGCGGTGACGGAGCGGAGGCTTATTGTTGTCAGCCCCGCGGTTTGTTCTGCACCGGAGAATGCCTAGAAGAGCCGGAGCTGCGCAGGAATACACCGCAGAAACACGGTAATTCTTTCTTCTGTATTTTCGCCCGTTCCCACCGGGTGCTTTTTAGGGCTTTTCAGGGATAAAAACGCCTCCCCGTGAGGCTGCAGCAGCGGCTGAAATCACGCCATCTGGAGCCGCGCATCCCACCGGAGGCGGCGCGTTTGTTTACCTTTAAAGACGACACTTTGTGCGGGTTTATGAGGGCTCAGTTTCGGTGAGACCCGTCCGTACAGTAAGGACACTGTGTCGGCATCCTGCAGCCGTCCCCGCCGGGCTGTGCGCGGTCCCCCGGTGCGGGCAGCCGCCGCCGGGCCTGCTGGGAGCTCAGAGCTGCTGCTGATGGTGCAGAAACACTCAAGTTTACCAGAGATGGAGGCAGCATCCACATCCTTTATCCAGGGTGAAACACTTTGACCTGCAGACATGCAGCACAACAACAAAAGGATCCTGGGAATATTATTACTGTCATTAACAATAGTTTCACAGCTTCAGCTGGTTGAGGTGTTTTATTCATTCATTTATTGGCGAAATTAAACTAACGCAGACCAGCTTCTGACCCCCAGGGGCCCCGTTTCACTATGTTTGTGTTTCTAACAGAATAAGAACCGTCAATCAGAGCGTATTTCTAAATAAAATGATATTTTATGGCAGCTTAAAGGGACAGTTCGCCTCTTTTGACATGAAGCTGTATGACATCCCATATCAGCAACATCATTTCTGAACATCTTCTTACCCCCTGCTGCGTCCTGTGAGCAGAGTTCCAGCCTCGTTTTGGTGTTGATGAAGGTAGTCCGGCTAGTTGGCTGGGGTTTAAAAAATAAAGCGTTTTGCTTCTCAAAACAATATGCGTTCAACAGAGTAATACATTTGCATCACAAAATGGTTCTCCAGGAAAAAGTCAGACCTCACGATCGCTTGGCCCTATTTTCTCTCCCTTCATATCACTGATGCTGCTGATATGGGATGTTATACAGCTTCATGTCAAAAGAGGCGAACTATCCCTTTAAGGCCCCGTTTACACGATAGGAAGACGCAGATATTTTCCTGCGGTTTGGCCTCTCATTTACACCAAAAACCCGTTTTTATCACAGAAAACGATTATTTCTAAAACCTCCGGCCAAAGTGGAGATTTCTGATAACGCCGGTTATGTGTTGCCGTGTCAACTGGGAGAAACGGCGTTTTAGGTTCTTAAACGTCACATTATGCGCCAGAAAATGCTTAACGTCATGCGAGCGCCTTGTGTTTACAGTTTGTTTGGCTGCTGATCAGGATTATCATGGATGATGTTAAAGTTCTGCTAATTTTTACGTTTGTGCAAACCATTCTGGCCTTATTGCATTTGCAACAACTGCTCTACATGGAGGAGCAGAGGCGAAGGATTGCACGGAGGTCAGCATTTTTACTGCATCTTTCCCTTCCAAGGCGTATTTATGCGGGTCGATGTAAATGAAAAGTTTTTTGAAAACGATGTTGTGTGCATGATGTTATTATTGAAAACGGAGGGGGGGAAATATTCGTTTCTCTAAATACCCGACTGTGTAAATGTGGCCTAAGACTGATTTATGCTCGTCTACGGAGACGCTCTCCTATCCATCCGCCGAGGAGGCGGAGACTCGCCGAGACCGCAAGGGTTGTGATTGGTTGGATAACGACATCATTTCCTGGAATCACTTTCCCGGTTTAGCGCCTTCCCCTCACAACAACGCCGCAAGCTCCAACTCCAACAACAGTCTTTCTCTCTCGGTCGCCATCGTTCACTGTGAGGAGGAACGGAGCCGGAAGGGGAACAACCAATCAACCGCTTTCACCATAGACGTAAGAGATTGGGTCGTCTAGCGTAGCGCCGCCTACTGATCGGGAGGGGAACTGCCTTGGGTATCCGACATCCCGACGGAGAACTTCGAAAGGATGAAAGCCTGATTCTTACTCGGCGCGACCTCGCTCATACTAGCTGGTCGCAATTGGCGCAAACGGTCACGTGACCCAAAATTCCGCCACGCCCCCCGTCGCAAGCTAGAAAATCCTCGCGCGGCGCAAGGGCGCGCACACAACTTTTTTTCTGACTTCGCGCGAGCTCCGCGATGAAGTTACACTGGGACAACGTTTGACAAAGTTCGTCTTGTTGCAAAGGACGAACATCCCACCTTCTCTTCTGTTTTTGCCGCAGCCGCTTAGCTCTGAGATACATATACAGTTCTACACCCAGAGTAAATTCATTCCGCATCAGATGTGCCAGCCTCTGCTGACGGGACACCACAGGTGGCATTGTGTATGCTTTCTTCATGTGCTTTTCAGCTTGTTTCCTCAACAGTGACGCCCGCTGGTCTGGAGAGAACTGCAAATGTGACGCATTCTCGGCGCAAACTGCGCTGAAGGAACTGTGAAGGGGCTGGCGCTGTCGATGACGTCATTAATGGTTCTCGAGCCAGAACAGTTGCGCGTTTGCGCCGAGTATGAATCAGGCTTAAGGGCCGTGTATACTCTTGCAGCAGTGTGTCGCAGACATGACGCAGTTATTTTTTATTTGCGCCGGGTCTGCGCTATGTTAATCCCACGCCACAACACAAGAGGGACAATCACGAACAAGCTAGGATTGTGGGTGTGGTGGGTGGCGTGTTTCTCTTCCGGTTACGGAGGTCATTCAACAACAATGGCGACTGGACGAATGCGCACTTTGATTGAGATGCAGCTGATCGATCTAGAAATAGCAGAAATATTGCTACTACTGGAGCTGGCAGAGAGGCGAAAGAATGGTCACGGTTAGCACGGTTAGCGTTACCGTTAGCCGGTTAGCAAACCGGAAATACGCATAGTGTAGAGCGGATGTAGAGTTGACCAATCAGAGGCCTCCTTTCTCTCCTCCCTGCGACGATATCTGCGGCACTGTCTGCGGTGAGTTATAGTTTTGGTGAGGTGCACCAGAGTGTCTGCGTAAGGGGGGGGCATGTCTGCGTTAACTGCGACACACACGCAGACGACCTGGTTTCCGACCATAAACCGCCCTTTAGTGACCACGGCGTCGGATTGACGAATAGCGACGGAGAAGCGTACCGAGGCCTTTAGCTCTCATCCTTACAACAGGCCGCCCCACTTAAAAAAAAACCCCACAAAATATCCCTTTAAGAATCGGCCGGTTTAGAAAAAAAAAGTCAGAAGCATGTTTTCTTTAACAGAATTACACGTTTAAAAGAAGACAAATTTTCCACTTCTAACGGCCCCCCCGGCCGTCACCACGGCTGCACTCAGGTTTGTTTAATGAGGGCGTGAGTCCAGCTCGGGTTTGTTCTGCGGACGGAACACACCCGGGGAAGCTCTGCCGGTCAGTCAGGTAGAGCGACGCGGTGCCGGCCAGTCTCCCAGTTTGGGCCCCCGCCCTTCATACTGGGAGTCCTGCCAGAGCTCGCCTGTGACCACATGCTTCTGCTGCCATATGCTTCAGCTGACAGCTCACATTCAGAGCTTCTATCAACCCTCCGGCTCGTTGGGAGTCTTTAAACGGTTTCCATCCTATTTATGAAGCTTGGAAATCTTTGCTGACAGAACAGATATGAAGTATTTGTGGGATCAGAATCCCTAAATGCTGAAATATCTCGAGTATCCGAATGTTTGAGGTCTTCGGTGACCTAAAAGGAATCCTGATACTGATGTTTATCCGGAGAGAGAATGCTCAGAAGCATTTTTTTTTAAAGTTGGAAAGTCTGTATTGAGGTCATCGTGGAGAGCGAAAGAGCCCCTTCTGAGAAAATAAACGAGACTAATGATGCGAGTAAAACGGCATCGATCAAAAGTGAGTATTTCAAATGGGTTCCTGCGTCTTCTGTCGGAGACATTTAGGCTTTTCTGCATTGTTGACCCAGGAAGGCAGCAGGGGCTTGGGTTAAAACCTCATGTTTGGTTGTGTTCGGGCACAGAACTGATGACGGATAACTGGTGATGTTCCTCTGAACCACCAGAAATACTCTTATCTAAGCTGCCACTGCTTTAGAAAGTGCAGCATTGAAAGGAGTGAAGATGCAAGCTTTGTGCGTCTCACAGACCCTATGACGGGGTGTCACCGGTTATCTGGCTGGAAATTAAATGTTGGAGCTCTCAGGACTTTGGGATCATGCATTTTTTGGCTGTGAAACAGATTTTTTGGGGGAGATATAACCTCTTAAAGGCAGGGTAGGGGATCTTTTTCTGGAACATTTTTTTACATATTGCTTGAAATACTCTTCACACCCCCATTGCAACACAAAAATGAAAAGTTGTAGTGGCCTCTAGAACGTACAATCTAGGAAAAACACTATCCAATCATACTGAACGGACCGTTAACAATGATTGGATTCTGATGCGTCTATCAAACTGCAATCTGCTCCTCCCTCCCCCTCCTTCTCCCTGTGCACGTACCCTGCTCCGTGAACGAATTACGCGTCCAGAAGCTTGGCAGGAAGCTAAACTAGAGCCAGCTTGGCTAGCACCTAGCATTATTAAACGTATAGTTAGCATATACTAAATACGGCAACGATCGATGCTTGCTGTCAGAACAGCGCTCGTGCACCTTCGTGCTCGTGCGCATTCATGTACTCTAGAGGCGTGCCTTCGGGGGGAAAGTGAAGAAAAGGGTTGGGACTTTTTACCTGTTTATTTTCAAAATGCAGCTTCGCTGGACTCCAAATCCAGGCTCTCCTACCCTACCTTTAACGCATGAAATACCTGAGGTCTTCTTCTCTGGTATTTCACAGTTTCTGACAGATTTCTGGTGCTTCCAGCTGTGAAATCTTAGTAGAGGCAGACGGCACAGCCTTCAAAGATGTGACCAACCACACCTCTGCTTTGGTTGGTCTGTTGCCTGATCAGTGAGTAAAGGCTTGTGGGAACTATTTAAAGGGACAGTTCGTCTCTTTTGACATGAAGCTGGGCCCAAGAGATTGTGAGGTCTGACTTTTTCCTGGAGAACCATTTTGTGATGCAAACGTATTACTCTGTTGAACGCATATTGTTCTGAGAAGCAAAAGGCTTTATTTTTTAAACCCCAGCCAACTAGCCGGACTACCTTCATCAACACCAAAACGAGGCTGGAACTCTGCTCACAGGACGCAGCAGGGGGTAAGAAGATGTTCAGAAATGATGCTGCTGATATGGGATGTCATACAGCTTCATGTCAAAAGAGGCGAACTATCCCTTTAATTGCTAAAACAATAGAAAAAGCACTTTTCCTTCTTAAATAACCATCACAGAGTTCTAAAACACAGCAAACGGCTTCAAAAGCAGGTGTTTTTGTGTCTTTTTCTGTTACTTTGGAGCATTAAATCAACAGAGGAACCATCTGAATCCTCATGGGTGCTGCTGAGCCTGCCGCCCACAGACCTGTGTGCACATCCTCAAAGCTCTTTGTTCCTGCTTTGGGAAAAACAGACTTTCACCACATAACTCCCCATTGGAGATATTCCTAATCCAGAGGCTTTGCGTGTGCTCCGTAGTATGTCCAGATTACCGCTCCATGTCCTGTCATTGGTGTACAGCGGCTGGAGATTAAGTGGGATTAAAACTCATGCTGTTTTGTTTTGGAGATGGTTTGACAGCAAGACTCCAGCTTCCATTTGGATTGTGTTCATCATTTTAAAAGACTTAAAGTGGCTCGGATTGAAGTTATGATATCAGAACTCGTTACGTCATATAATGCAAAGTCCTCTGGTCTGTTGGGCTGCTTTTTATAACTCAAGTCTCACTTTTCTCCATGTATACATACAAAGCTCAGCCTTTTCTCCCTGTTTCCCTTCCTTAAGAACGGCTTCCTGACAGCCACCCTTCCATGGAGCCCATTTCTGATGAGGCTTGGGCCAACAGCAGATGGATCAGCTGAAGGTCCAGATGCATCTCTCAGCTCCTGTGTCAGGTCTTTGCTGGATGTTTTCCTCTTTCTTAAGGACATCACTTTCAGATCCTGTTCACCTGCTGTAGTTAGTTCTTTAGGCCTGACACTTCTTCTTCTGTCCTCCACTTGTCCAGTTTCCTCAAATGTTTTAAGGACACACTGCACACCATGCTGAGATATGCCAAGTTTTCAGCTAACAGCTCTTTGGGAATCACCTTGTTGCTGCAGAAATCCTGTTTTCTGTCTGTCACACTGTGTTATCTTTGCTGTTTTTCACAGATGCAGCTAAAGAAATGGGAACTAATCTTAATTCCTGTCTAAAACCCACAAAGAGCTTCTAGATTATTCATTTCTGCTGGCATAAAGCAGTTTAATCATTTCATTTATATGAATTGTTCCATAATTAGTAATTAGATTATATCTTATATTCCTTTTTTAAGCTTTAAATTGAATCTTATTTACTTTTTCTTGATGTTGAATAACATATAATTCTTATTATTGTCTGTTTTTTTCCTACTTTTCTACTTTTAGACGTGAGAACGTTCATTTTTTTGGGCTTCTTTGCTAAGTTGTCTGTTCTGTGTGGACACAACACTGGTTCATCCCTTGAGTTAGGAGCCTTTTTTCTGCCTGAATGCTTCACAGCTCAGAGTTAAGTGGCTTAATGAAGAAAAACTGGACTGAAGATGAGGGAAAAAGCAGAAAATGTCCAAAGAAAAACTCTGAAAGAGCTTCAGGAAGCTCTTGGTCTTCCTTTCCTGGGTGACTCCTCCTGAGAGTTGGTGTCACCACAGTGTTTGATGCATTTTGAGTCTAAAACTCTAAAAGTTTTTTAGTTTTTCCTGGTTTAATAAGCCTAAGGTCTAAAAATGATGACGGCCTTAATGTTTCTCCTTCTTTTTGAGCAGTTTTTGCTCATAGAAGTGTTCAGAGAGGAGTTCAAATCAAGAAATTGCCCTTAAATAAATACAATAAATGTATTAAACAGCTGCTGGTTGATAGGCTTTTTTTAATTTTTTAATAAAATATAAATATAATATAATATATTTGTGGAAATGAGGGAAAAAGCAGAAAATGTCCAAAGAAAAACTCTGAAAAACCTTTCTGAAAACCAGGAGAACTGTTGCTCAGGACACTTAAAAGGTTACAGGAAACAGACAGAAATGAGTATAAGCCACAACTTCAGCTGCAAAATGTCTTTTATTTTCATTTTATTATCGTTTATTTTGTGTGAGTTATGCATCATGGAAGTGGTCGTCAACAAAATACCCAGTAAAACATTTGTTGGTTCAGTTTGTAAGGAATATTTCACAGATATTTAGTTCAGCTTAGCTGTCGGGATGATGATAGATGATGACCATGAATGGTTTTCAGCTCATTTCGGCAGCTGAACGCAACTTTTCTGGAGTCACAGCTGAGTGTAAAGTTCACGTCTCCTCTTTTTGAGTCATATCAATCACGAACCTCACTAAACTGTGCGTTTCTGGCCATTACTGCGAGCGTCCCTGTGTTTAACAACCGGCGGCTACAGCGCCGCAGCAGAGGTTTGTGGTGTGTTTGCACTTGTGCCACCAAAGTTTGCTCTCCTGTCAGGACCTCATTGTTGGTTTGAGGATGATGTCATCTCCGAGGCTGGTGGGTTGGGTGGGTGTTTCAGGGCGGCCATGCTTCCGAGAAGCCGTCTCATGCTCGCCGCTCGTCCGACGGACAGTTCACGGTTCCAAACCCCTAAATAAACGACCACATCTCGGTATGAGCCGGGTTAATCGCATTTAAGGTTTGTTTCTGCTGCTGAACATCAACTCGTACCCACAGCTATGATAATGCCCTGGCAAGCCTGCAGCTGCTCAATGACTGATAGCTGCTGGATTTCTGTGATGTGGTCATTACAAAGCATGCCTCAGCATTTCCATCCCATCCTGTTGGTTTGGAGGCCAACAGTTCGCCCACACCTATCGGCCATGTTTCTTTTTGTCTGACTCATCTGGGGTTGTTGATGGTTGTCCTTCTGCTCATGCTCTTTTTTTTGCTCTCCTCTCTCGGCAGATACTGACATGAAGAAAGACATTGAGACTCTAATAGCAGAGGAACGGGCTGATATCATCTTAAAATATGCCACGGTGAGTCTGGGATTCCAACCCACAGATTTCGGACCGAGCTTCGGTTCTGAGGCTGCTCCTCCTGTGCTGGTGTGGGAGGACTCTGAGTGTTTGTGAGGACAGTAAGTGTGTGGGAGGATGTGTGTGTGCTGCCAAAGTACATTAAGAACACGCTGTGTAATAACATGTTTGTGCCTGAGGTTTGAGGTGATGGCGGAATAAAGATGGCCGGCTTTAACTCTCCAAGCAAGTTAGTAACTGAGCCTAAACGGTGGGGGTGATGTCAGTCTGCTGCAGTTTGACTTTCATGCTGAACCGGTGACTCTTGGATGGACCGGTGATACCCCGAAGCTCTCCGTTTCTGCTCAATAACAACTCAATAACTTCAGATGCTGCTAACTGATCTGCGTTAATATGTTCCAGGATTGAATCCGCATTTGATGAGTCGAGAGTTTGAACTTTGTCAGACCAAAATGCTGTTTTACGGGTTCATAACTCTGTTTTTAACATCTACAAGAAGAGGTTTGAATCCTCCCAAACCACATTATTTTCCTGTTGTTGTACATTTCTTGGATGTTTGATTTTTATCAGGAGAGAGCCTCTTCTCTCTAAAAAGAACATGGCAGCACAGCTTAGGTTTGCAAAGCTGCATCTGAACAAACCACAAGACTTCTGGAACAATGTCCTCTGGACAGACCAGACCAAAGTGGAGATGTTTGCTCATAATGCACAGCAGCACGTTTGGAGGAAACCAAACACAGCATATCAGCACAAACACCTCACACCAGCTGTCAAGCACGGTGGTGGAGGGCTGATGATCTGGGCTGGTTCTGCAGCCACAGGACCTGGGCACCTTGCAGCCATTGGCTGAGTTCGAAACCGCATACTACATACTTACATACTGCATACTGCATACTTCCATACTGCATACTGCATACTACATACTTCCATACTGCATACTACATACTTACATACTGCATACTGCATACTGCACACTACATACTTCCATACTGCATACTGCATACTTCCATACTGCATACTGCATACTACATACTTCCATACTGCATACTACATACTTACATACTGCATACTGCATACTGCATACTACATACTTCCATACTGCATACTGCATACTTCCATACTGCATACTGCATACTACATACTTCCATACTGCATACTGCATACTTCCATACTGCATACTGCATACTACATACTTCCATACTGCATACTACATACTTACATACTGCATACTGCATACTTCCATACTGCATACTGCATACTACATACTACATACTTCCATACTGCATACTACATACTTACATACTGCATACTTCCATACTGCATACTGCATACTACATACTACATACTTCCATACTGCATACTACATACTACATACTGCATACTGCATACTTCCATACTGCATACTACATACTACATACTACATACTTCCATACTGCATACTGCAGAGCATTTACCCACAATGCATTTCGCTCCTGCCGGAGCTGAAATCAGCCGGCCTGAAGCTGATTTCTCTTAAGCTCTAAACTCTGTAAACTTTAGCAACATTTGAAACATTTTCAGGTGAGAAAGTAGTCGTTTAGATCCCCAACGTGTTGAAAACCTGACAAAATACCGGCCATTTACAATTTTGTTCCCACGAATTCGGCGCTACTAAAGCTAGCCGCAGTGAGCAACGCCTGCCGACAGCCGCGCCTGTTACGGTGTTTGCTTTTCGGTCTGCACTTCGGTCTGCACAGCAGGCAGTGATACGAAGGGAGAGAAAATAGGGCCAAGAGATTGTGAGGTCTGACTTTTTCCTGGAGAACCATTTTGTGATGCAAATGTTTTACTCTTTTGAACGCCGAATTCGTCGGAACAAAATTGTAAATGGCCGGTATTGCAGCAGGGAGTGTAAGAAGCATTAAAAATACATAAAAGAATATAAAGAGAAACAAATAAAATAATTGAATGAATTTAAAAACAAGCAACAGTTCAGATAAGTTCAAAGATATTGTGCAGATTTCATGCATAGACACATGAGAACAGAAATGTTTTTAACCTGGATTTAAACATTTTTGGTGTTTTTAACTTTTACACTTTTTAAGATATTCAACGTTTATTTAAATTTTCCCGTCATTCAAATGAATGGAAACTGCTTTCAGCTCTTCCAAATCATCTTCCTCTTTCCGCATGCTTTCAGCTCGAGAAAACCATTCAAACTTTAAATGGGTCACAAGACATTCAGCTATTACCAATTGTTTCAGCTTTTTCAAATCTTCATCCAATTTTGAAATATGACAGTTTCAAAAACATGAACATTTTGCTCCTCCTTGATTTTTATGAATGAGCACACAGTTGAGTGCGTGCTGATAAGTTCAAATTTTTCAAACAAATTCCTCTAACTTTCACACAGTTTAACTTAGAGAAACTAATTATACCTTAAAATGTAGGAAAATGTGTCCTCTTTCAGCCAATGTAACTACTAAAGAGCTCACATTTACAGAATTTCAGCTATGAGCCTTCAACCGAGATCAACCTCTCAACCTCTGACTAACTCTAATGTTAAGTTTGGTAGTACACAGAAATCACAAAATTCCTTCAACCAATACCTTAGCAACATTTTTTACTGCTAAAATGTAACTATTTTCAGCTTTTTTAGCATGGTCAGCTATCCCCATTCAGCTCATAAGCATTCTCACTGCTGTTTCACAGGAACAGCTCTTTCTAGTTTCATTTTGTTCTCGCACTCCTGAGGTCACCACATTGGACAGCCGTGCTCACCGACACACACTTTAACTCAGTGGAGGCCTTCGGCATAAATGTCCTAAAGGCCCACGAAGCCCCTACAGTCCCACCGGCTGCTGCAGTCGGAGCTGTGAATGTGCTGACTCAGCGTTGAACCGGAGGTGGACGGGTACGGTGGCAGTCGGAGGTTAAATTTAGCTGGGCGGCTCGGAGCAGAGGGGCGATGAGGTGGCTGAGAGGAGGTTTGCTCTGTGGTTATTGCGTGAAGGAGCTGTGCACGGCGTGCAGTTACTGACTGGACTCTGACCTCCGGGGACCGGCTGAGTGCCGGGTGGTGTTGATGCAGGCGTCCGGCCACACGTAGCGCTGACACCCTGCAGAGAAGCAGGGCTGGAGAAAGGTCAACTCCCACACCGCCGGTGTGTTTCCTCAGGAGGAGGAGATGCAGGTAGAAGACCAAAGTAACGCCGCTTTGGATAGTGTCATGGAGGAAACAGGCCGTCCTTGGGCTTTTGTCTGGCTTTGCATTGGGCTGCATGATTCTGGAAATGGCAACATTCACAGTGACCGGAAATAAGGGAAATTACAGTAATGATGTGAATAGGTTTATTCTTTAATGGATTAATCACTCCAGAGTGGTTTTGTTTATTTAGAATTAGGGCTGGGCGAGTTAACTCGTTATTATCGCGTTAACGCGTTCATCATTTAACGTGGATAAATATTTTATCGCGCATTAACGCATGAATAACTTTTTCTTTAAAAGTAAAACAAACCAAAAAAAATTTTGAGGGCTTTTGTGCCTTTAATGGATAGGAAAGTTGCTCACAGGCTTTTATTTAGTAAAAGTCTGTCACTCACAGGCTTTTATTTAGTAAAAGTCTGCTGCTCACAGGCTTTTATTTTGTAAAAGTCTGTTGCTCACAGGCTTTTATTTTGTAAAAGTCTGTTGCTCACAGGCTTTTATTTTGTAAAAGTATTTTGCTCACAGGCTTTTATTTTGTAAAAGTCTGTTGCTCACAGGCTTTTATTTTGTAAAAGTCTGTTTCTCACAGGCTTTTATTTTGTAAAAGTCTGTTGCTCACAGGCTTTTATTTTGTAAAAGTCTGTTGCTCACAGGCTTTTATTTTGTAAAAGTCTGTTACTGTCTGCTGTGGAACAGGAAAAGAAAGTAATCGGCGGATCCACCAAACATGGAGAAGGGTACGGAACTTTTACTCGGCCATTTTCATGTTAAAGTTCTTCCAGACGGCGGAGTCGACAGAACCAAAGTCATCTGTAAACACTGCCAAGTTGAATTGTCTTCTCAGCGTAGTAGTTCCAGTCTAAAATATCACTTAAAGGCAAAACACACAACTGATAGCAGCAAGTCATTCAAGGAAACAGACAGTGGAGCGAGGCTTCTACATAAAAACTACAGAAAGATGCTGATGTTAAAAGTGTGTTTGCACAACAAATGTTATGGCACTTTCATTCATATGGCAGCACATTTAAAATAAAACTAAATGCTAAAAGCTATACACTACTTTTGGATTCATTTTTGGATTTTGCGTACAAATGCGATTAATCGTGATTAATCAGGGAAATCATGTGATTAATTAGATTAAAACATTTTAATCGTTGCCCAGCCCTACTTAGAAAAAAAGATCATAAGATAATGAAAAATACATATATTCATATATATATGGACCCTCTGCTCATCTTTGCCCCTGGAAGACTCGGCCTGTTCCTGATCTTTTGAATTGAGGGTGTGTATTTGAGTCATTCTGAACTCGGTTGCAGTAAATCCTCTCAGCAGGTGTAAATAAATGCACTTTGGTGTCTTCTCTGTAACCTCCTTTGTGTCTCTAACTCTCGAACACCGTCGGTGTGAAAGCTTTTTTTTGTTCTCACTTTGATGGCGCCTCCAAAGCTCTGCGCCGGATCAACCTCAGCGAAGCTGTACCCCCCCCCCCCCCCGTCGCTGAGCGCAGGCGACTGATTGGCTGCTTTCCAAGCAGGCAGCCAACCACGCAGCTTCGCTGTAATTCAGAGCGCAGTGGGAATCCTCTCCCGCAGGATGTGTGAGGATTAGTTTCCTCTCTGTTATGACAACACTGGGCTCAGATTACTGCTCAAACTGACTTTCCATCATAAAAACACAACTTGTACATTTTAGTGCACGTTTAAGCGGATTCTGGTGGATGTTTGGCCACAGATTTACTCGCAGAGATGATTGACTATTGATGTTTGAGCTTTTACTTCGGTGTTTAAAGACGCCGCAGGGTTGCAGTCTGCGCTGTGGGTCCTTCGGCCTGAGCTGGGATCTTTGCCAGAACTTGACACGGTTCCAAGCTTCAGCAGAACATGCCGTACAGTGTATGGAACAGCCAGACCGACGTGTTAGGATTTATGTTCATGCTATAAATCCAAAGTATAAGTAAAATAATATTCAAGCAAACGCACGCATAATGGGGAAAAAGATTCTTCAGACGGTGAGTTTGTCCCAGGAGAAGTTAGCTGCTCTGGGTCATGCAGGTTTCAGGCTTGTTCCTGCTGGTTCCGGTCAAAGCTTTGGGCTTGTTGTCATGCTGGTTGTGTAGCGCACGCTCCCAGTTTTGCTGTGTGTTCCTGGCACACTGTCATGCTGAAGGAAGCGGCTGCCGGCACGGGGTGTTGTTGACATGGGTGTCAGTGTTTAATGTTGCTGATAATTACATTTACTGGCTCAAAGTTCTGTTGTGTAACATTTAGGGTGAAACATGTAGCTTGATTACTACATTCTTTGTTTTTTTTATTTACCCAAACACTACATGTTTCAAAATTAAATGTGTACTTCCTTTACAGCACGTACCTCCTGGTGTCTGTGCAGCTTCATTTAGTCTTTCTTTGCTCTCGTGAATTAACATTATTTAAGTCCAACGTTTGCAGAAACTAATCCCCTAAAAGCTAAAGGCAAAAATATAAATTTTGTGGCTTTTGTCAAAATGAGAAGGTTATTTCTGCACCACTGGGTGCAGCAGTTCCAGGACTGTAGTATCAGCACCCTCATTTATCACCATAGCTGCTGCAGAGGACAATGAGTTAGCATCAGTTAGCATGAGTTAGCAAGATTAAGCAAGAATTAGCATGAGTTAGCAAGATTAAGCAAGAATTAGCATGTATTAGTATGAGTTAGCATGAGTTAGCAAGATTAAGCAAGAATTAGCATGAATTAGTATGAGTTAGCATGAGTTAGCAAGATTAAGCAAGAATTAGCATGAGTTGGCAAGAGTTAGTATCAGTTAGCATGAGTTAGCTAGAATTAGTATGAGTTAGCAAGATTCAGCAAGAGTTAGCATAAGTTAGCAAGAATTAGCATGAGTCAGAAGAGTTAGCATCAGTTAGCATGAGTTAGCATGAATTAGCAAGAATTAGCATGAGTTAGCAAGAATTAGCAAGAGTAAGCAAGAGTTCATGCTATGTACTGTGAGAGAACGCCACCCCAGCCTGTACTTGTAGTCGAACCCTATCCATTTTAGCATGTTAACGACATGAAATGACAAGTGTAAAATTCCCAGGAATGACGTGTGAAAAGTGCCAAAAGTGTTTTTAAATGCATTGCTATTAACCGCAGCCTCTGGTTCTGCAAATAACCCAACTCTATTGGCCTTAGATTAGCTTTGCTGTAACCCTTTTTTTGCACCTTTTCCTTCATTCTATCAGTGGGAATCTGTGAACATGCTAATATAGCGCTACAAGGAAAAGTTAGCGTCTGCTAGCCAGAGCTAGCCCCGTGGTAAGTTCTCCTCGTGGTTTATGCTAGCTTTTCATTGAAATTTGTTCCTCGCCACACATGGAAAATAGCTACAAAGCCCCAATCTGCAAAACAGCAGGAATCAGAAATCCTCGGGCATGAATCTCTTCAGATCCGTTCAAACAAGATTAGAAGTCCTTCCTTTGCAAACAAATATTTAGATTTTTAACACATTAAAGGTTTTTTTTAGTCTTTGTTTCCATTGTTTTTTTAGGATTGAAGACATCCTAGCAGCAGAATGTGTTGCTGTCGGTTCAGTTTGCAGAAAACTGGAACATGTTTGGTGTGTGTTCGCCTGCTTTTCTCTGTGTTTTCATGTAATTTTTATGTTTTTGCGTCTGCAGGGCAGGCAGGGTGGAGTGGAGATCGACCCCTGGGAGGATGCCGACTACAGCCTGTGTAAAGTCATTGACCGCCTCGGCTTCATGCAGTAAGTCCGTTCGCTGCGTCTCTGCCTGCTTGTCACATCTCCTGCCAGTTGGTGGCGCTGACGGTTTGTTTTTTTTGTTCTGCAGCGAGGACGAGCTGCCGGCCCCGACTGCTCACGAAGAGAAGGTAAAGGGCTGACAAAGCCGTGGAGGCGAATGGTCGCTGCCGTCGTGTTGTTGGCTCATCTGCTTCTTTCTCGTTTGCAGCGGAAGCAGCTGGAGATCGAGAGAGCAGAAAAATGGCTGAAGATGGTGAAGAAGTGGGAAAAATACAGGAACAGCGACAGGGTGAGTGGCAGTTCAGTCACGCTGAGGTCGAAGCAGATTCCCACCTGGAGATTTCTCACGATTACTGAGTAAAAAATGGAAACTCGGATCTGGCTTCTGTGTTTGGAAGGTGAAGCAACTGTTGATGTTGAGCCCGAAACATGTTTCTGAAATGAGACACTGAATTCCTATAAGCTCACTCGGTCTGAGTGACTGTGGATCAAAGCTTTTCCCTAGAGTTAGCATGAGTTAGCATGAGTTAGCAAGAATTAATTCAATGTACTGGGTGCAGCAGTTCCAGGACAACAGTTTCTGGACCGTAGTGTCAGCACCCTCATTTCTCACCATAGCTGCTGCAGAGGAGAATGAGTTAGCACGATTTAGTAAGAATTAGCATGAGATAGCATGAGTTAGCAAGATTTAGCAAGAGTTAGCAAAATTTAGTAAGAATTAGCATGAGATAGCATGAGATAGCATGAGTTAGCAAGATTTAGGAAGAGTTAGCAAAATTTAGTAAGAATTAGCATGAGATAGCATGAGTTAGCAAGATTTAGTAAGAATTAGCATGAGTTAGCAAGAGTTCATGCTATGTACTGTGAGAGAACGCCACCCCAGCCTTTACTTGTAGTCGAACCCTATCCATTTTAGCATGTTAACGACATGAAATGACAAGTGTAAAATTCCTAGGAATGACGTGTGAAAAGTGCCAAAAGTGTTTTTAAATGCATTGCTATTAACCCCAGCCTCTGGTTCTGCAAATAACCCAACTCTAATGGCCTTAGATTAGCTTTGCCTTTTTTTTTTTTTACACCTTTTTCCTTCATTCTATCAGTGGGGATCTGAAGCCCTACAAGGAAAAGTTAGCCAGGGGCTAACAGGGGCGGCTTGCTCTGCCACAGGAGCGGCTGCTAGCCAGAGCTCACCTCCCATAAAGAGTCAAACCACGAGCTGGAAACGGCTATAAAAAATAAAAGAGAACTTCGGTCTCTGGCTTACTGGGAGCATTCATACGTTGTTGTTGGCATTGATCGTGCGAACCAATCAAATCCCATTATTTCAGCAGCTACCAGGTCATGTCTTAGGCCAGACTGATACCATCAGAGTATCTTCTATTGGATTAGAGATGGTTGTTCTTAATCAGAACATTATTACTGAGGTTCAGAGTCTCCCCTCATTTGAATAGATTCACTTGTTGATGCCAATACATCACGACACAGATGTCGAATTTGGTCTGAATAATCTCATGTGGGCCTACATAATGATCATGCATGAATATTTTCAGTCAGTGGGGTCACATGGCCCTGAAAGGATCGGATTATTGGCTAAATAACAATCAGAATGAGTTATTAAGGGTAATTCTCCTTGGATATCTGGCGGTGAATGAATGGGATCAGAGGCACAAAGCGTGTCATACCCCGGTATGATAGGTGGCGCTGTACCCATTCCAGCTGTTGCTAATAGAGCCACTTCCTGTTGACCTCTTCACCACCAACAACAACAACAAACTCAGGGAAAACATCTGGAGCATGCGCAGAACGCAAAGTCTGATTCACCACGTGCTTCAGCGTCTACAAGCAGGTTTAGAGTGACTTTCAACCCAGTTATCTCGGGGTCTGAATCCCATCCGATCCAGTTCTTAGTCAGATTAAGGTGTCTACATGCACTTAATAACTCAGTCTGATTGTAATTTAGCCAATAATCCGATCCTTTCAGCGCCATGTGACCCCACTGAGTGAGAGATACACACAGGGCAACCAGATTAACATAAAGTAACTGAAGGGCCACTCGCTGGATAATTAGATTGTGACGTGTACTGAACTGTCAGAAAAAGCCTTTTAACGCAGTTAGCTCCTGGACATTTTTTGCTCTCAGCTGAAATCACAACCTTCAGTCAACTTGAGGCCGAACTGTGTCTGAACTAAATGTTAATTCATGTTTTCATACGCAGCGTTCTCTCCTTCATCATTTAGAAGCTTTAAGCTTTTCAAAAAAATTTAGGAACAAAATGCTGTTTTTCATGACTTCATTTTGGCTTCATTTAAGGTTGTCAGTGTTCGACCTTTGGTCATATTTTATTATCTGTGATTTAAAAACTCATTTGTCAGCATTTCTGAAACATTTCTGAAACATTATTTGGATGTTAAATCCAGCGTGTCGTGGTTAAACTGGTGAGTCACAGTTTACAGCCTCGGTTCTGTGACTCCTCTGGTGTTTTATTCACTCGTGTCCCTGCTTCCCTTCCTGTTCTCTGCTGTCAGATGGTGAAACGGGTGTATAAAGGCATCCCGCTGCAGCTCAGAGGCCGGGCCTGGGCGCTGATGCTGGACGTGGAGCAGACCAAGAGGGCCAACGAGGGCAAATACGAGGTGTGACCTCAGATTCATGAAACTCTGAGATGAAACGGTTATTTTTAGGGCTGGGCAACGATTAAAATGTTTAATCTAATTAATCACATGATTTCCCTGATTAATCACGATTAATCGCATTTGTACGCAGAATCCAAAAATGAATCCAAAAGTAGCGTATAGCTTTTAGCATTTAGCTTTATTTTAAATGTGCTGCCATATGAATGAAAGTGCCATAACATTTGTTGTGCAAACACACTTTTAACATCAGCATCTTTCTGTAGTTTTTATGTAGAAGCCTCGCTCCACTGTCTGTTTCCTTGAATGACTTGCTGCTATCAGTTGTGTGTTTTGCCTTTAAAGTGATACTCCGGAGTAGATTCAACCTGGGGTCATTTGAACCGTGACATCCAGCCAAGTAGCCCACCCGCAGTTTTTTCGATATTGGCTGAACATCAGCTGAGTTACTGAGTTATCCCGAATAGCTTCGTACAAGGGTTAATGGATCCTGGCAGTATCTCCAAAATTACCACACTAAAATCACATGCCATGACACCAAACTTCTACAGTAGTACAAATATGGTCTGTACTCACAAAACGATGCATTTGGAAGTTTGTACATAGTCCAGGAGTTTATTATTATCAACACAAGCCTGATAGCTTCTCTGCTGCTAAAGCTGCGTCGACGTCACTTCTGGGAGCTTCAAAGTAAGATGAGGGTTGATCTACTACTGTAGACAACAAAGCAAGGCTGCTCAATTTCTCCATTGATAAAATAAATTCACAACTCTACAACATAAAAATTCATAAAAAAAACATGTAGAATATAGCATATACTATGTTGTCTACAGTAGTAGAGCTACAGACTTTTACAAAATAAAAGCCTGTGAGCTACAGACTTTTACAAAAACAAAATAAATTTAAAAAATTTAAAAAACAAACAAAAAAAATAATAATAATAAAAAAAGAAAACAGCATTGATGCGCGATCAAATATTTATTGGCGTTAAATAATTAACGAGTTAGGGGCGGTCGGTGGCGTAGTGGGTTAAGCAGCCGCCCCATGTACAGAGGCTTAGTCCTCGATGCAGCGGGCCCCGGTTCGACTCCCGCACCGAGCGGCCCTTTGCTGCGTGTCTTCCCCCTCTCTCTGCCCCCTGCTTCCTGTCTCTTTCAAACTGTCCTATCATTAAAGGCATAAAAAGCCCCAAAAAATACTTTAAAAAAAATAAATAAATAATTAACGAGTTAACTCGCCCAGCCCTAGTTATTTTATAGATCAAGTAAAAATAATTAATGTAATTTAGAACAAAGTAGTTCTTTGATGAAACTCTATTTTCTCTCATGTATAATCTGTTGGCTTCACCCTAATTTCCAGGTTTATCAGGGTGTAATTCAACACATAACGAGATAAGAGATAATGATGGTTCTGCTGGTAATTGCTTGTGTCTCACGTGTATTTTTACCTGGCTTCCACACATTTAATCAGCCGTCTCTGCTTCATCTTTGTACTTCTGTCGGTTTTGGAGACTCAGTGTGACGCTTAGTGAGCAGAGTGGGCTGCCCATCCACAGTCTGCTATCATTAGTCACTTTCCTGTTAAACTCTGTGTTTAAGTGGGGGCGTGCTAATGAAACTGATGCTATTCAGCTTCATTCATGTGTCTGATTAGCCAGCCTGACGGATGGACATTTAAACCTCACATCTGAAGTGACACTTCATCCATCAACCATCACAACATCCAAACAGATTAACAGAGAGCCCAGTTTAGGAGGGACGGCTGCCCTTTAAAGTAGGTTAAATTACATCAATAAAAAGGAAAATGAGCTGACATAATGGAGGTTGCCAAGGAGGAAAGACATCAGCAATTATCTCAGAGAAGCAGCTGCTGCTGCCCATCAACCTGGGAAGGGTTATAAGGCCATTTCCAAACTATCTGGAGTCCATCATTCTACAGAGAGAAAGATCATTCACAAAGTCAAAGTCAAGTTCATCTGTAGCACATTTCATGTACAGAACAGTTCAAAGTGCTTCACATAAAATAAAAGCATTGCAGCAGGGAGTGGAAGAAGCATTAAAAATACATAAAATAATATAAAGAGAAACAAATAAATTCATTTAAATTAATTTAAAAACCAGCAACAGTCCAGATAAGTTCAAAGATAGCGTGCAGATTTCATGCATAGACACATGAGAACAGAAATGTCTTTAACCTGCATTTAAAAATGTCTCCATTGGGTGAAAGTTTAATCTCCACTGGCAGTTTGTTCCACTTGTTTGCAGCATAACAGCTAAATGCTGCTTCTCCATGTTTAGTCTGGACTCTGGACTGGACCAGCTGACCTGAGTCCTTGGATCTAAGAGCTCTGCTGGGTTTATATTCTCTGAACACATCACAGATGTATTTTGGGCCTACATTGGCTGTGTTCCAAACCGCATACTACATACTTCCATACTGCATACTCATCGATCAGACAGTATGCAGAGCGTTTACCCACAATGCATTTCGCTCCTGCCCGAGCCGAAATCAGCCGGCCTGAAGCTGATTTCTCTTAAGCTCTAAACTCTGTAAACTTTAGCAACATTTGAAACATTTTCAGGTGAGAAAGTAGTCGTTTAGATCCCCAACGTGTTGAAAACCTGACAAAATACCGGCTGTTTACAATTTTGTTCCCACGAATTCGGTGCTACTAAAGCTAGCCGCAGTGAGCAACGCACTTCCGGTTATTTTCACAAAATAAAATACCCGTTGCCTTTTATCATAGGGAAAGCCATTACGGTACAATTGGTGCTTTTGTTTTGAAAACAGGAAGTGAACCTACCCTCGTTGTAGCTAGCTTGAAACTGCCGTTTTGACAGGAAATGACGATCGGCGACGTTACATTGCATCTTGGGTAGTTTGAGTATGAGTAGTAACCTCATGATGCATACCCAACATTTCGGAGAATCTAGTATGCATCCGGGAACTTCTCGCTTACTCAAACTCGCACACTAACTCAAAAAGTTAGGTGGAGAAGTAGGAGAAGTATGCGGTTTGGAACACAGCCTTTGAATCCACCATGAACTCCTCTGGATACCAAAGTGTTCCAGAGCCAGATGTGAGGCCGTCTGTCCGACAGCTGAAGCTGGGCTGAAACTGGCTCATCAACAGGACAAAGATCCCAAACACAGCAGAATGTGTGAAGAAGAGAAGAATCGATGTGTTGCACCGGTCCAGCCAGAGTCCAGACCTCCAGCTCTTCCTTTAATTGGGTTGCTCTGATCAGTGCCTGAACTTGAATTTCTTTCCTCTCAGAAAATGAAGGAGCAGGCCAGGCTGTGCTCGTCGGAGATCAAACAGATCGACCTGGACATCAACCGGACCTTTAGGAACCACGTCATGTTCATGGACCGCTTTGGAGTCAAGTAAGTTTCACAGTCGGCCGTCAGGTTCTCCACCTGAAGGCGTTTTCATCGGGGTAAACAGTTGTATGTATGTACATGAATGTTTGTGTTTCCTTCTTCTTGAAGAACCCATAAGTTCTGGTTTCCAGCTGGATCCCGGTGGGCGGTAATAAGAAGAATCCAGCCTGGTCTGAAATGGGCAGCAGTGTCTGAAAAGTGTTCTCAGACAGGTTGTAAAGTCGGGGGGGGGGGGGACTCGGACTCGGTGTGACAGGAAGCCATCTCCTGGACGGTGTTGGGTTTGTGTGGAACCCGATCCTTCAGCAGAGCGACGCCACCGACGGTTTGAGAGGTCTGAGGAAGGAAAGTGTTTCAGTATCCAACCAGAGTTCAGTCAAATCAATCTTTCACACAAACGTAAAGGAGAACTTTATGTTCCAGCTGGTGTCGTGTTCTCTAATTTAGAATTTGATCCACAAGTTTATATGATATAAAAGTAGCATCTGTCTGGAGGATTCTCCAACCAGCAGGTTACCCGCTGACCAGAGGTGGGTAGAGCCGCCAAAAATTGTACTCAAGTAAAAGTAAAAAGTAGTCACCCAAATAATTACTTGAGTATGAGTAAAAAAGTGCTCAGTGAAAAAACTACTCAAGTACTGAGTAAGGCCCAATCCCAATTCTATTTTCCTACCCCTCACCCCTTCGAACGTAGGGGGAGGGCTGAAAACATACCCCTTCGAATTGGGACAGCACTTCACACTCACGAACGTAATAAGTCCGCGCCGTCAGTTGTTACGTAACCAAAAGCGACAGCTTTAGCCAGAAGTAAACAAACATGACTGCTGCAGTGGTGTTCGCGCTGTCCTGGGCTATTCGGATATTTTTAGAAATATCTGCGTCGAATCGACGGAGTGCCATCAGGCGAAGGCGTCTTCGACATCTGGGAGCATTGCTGGATCTTGTTACGGTATGTACAATGAGAAATTAATGCAAATAACGCTTGTGAGTGAGCAGCTGGGAGCTTCCAGAGCCGGCGTGTGAATATGATAATGTGTGTGTGTGTGTGTGTGTTTGAAAGTGCTTCTAACTGTACATTTGTGATATCGTGTAATATAGAAACAATTTGCTTGTCTCGTTGGATTTGCTGATTTATTGACTGGAGTAGTATCCTACCTGGCTAACCTAGCTGAAAGCATAAGCTAACGTTTAGCCTTTGTTACTCGCCTCGTTCCGTTTGGGATAAACATGCAGCTCGTGCGTTTTTGAAGCGGTTTTCTTTGTACCAGGTTCAGATTTGATGACTTAAATAAATTCACTGCATTGTGTGTGCTATCAATGTGTTGGTTTGGGAGGATGAAAGCCTGATCTTTCCATGTTTTTCTTTCCAGCAGACGGGTCATCCTACAAATTATTGCCGATTGGACCACAACATGTACCCCAATTTTTTTTTTTGTTATCCCTTGTATAATAAATCTCTTCATACCAATATCCGTTCCAGTCGTTCATATGATGTTGATGTGATAATCATGCTCACAAACCTTTTGTCCTTCATTTCTTTTATTAGGCTCACATTACAGACTGGTAAGGCAGCTTATTTTCAGAAATAACAGCTTAAAGTGTCTGCTGTAAAGTGTGTGGTGCAAATATGGACAATAAACAGTATGAATATAAACAGTATGAATATAAACGGGCAACAGTGCAATCATCGAGAACGAGATGGTGGGGTGACCGGAGCAGGAACAGCGGAGGGCGCATCGGAGGTGCTGCATGGGCTCAGTGATGTTCTGGGGGAACAAGACATGACATGACATTATAGCATGTACTTTCATCCATTGTAAAAAATTAAAAAAAAGGTGTTTCAGAATGCGGTAGTGGTGGCTGTGTGTACAATAGGTGCATGGCGCATCAACTCACCGTAAAGTTTGTCTATCATGCGCTCAAACAGCTAAAAAGCGCTCCGTTTTCTGCTCGTGGCGCTTCTGCTCCTTCAGGCTCTCCTGTATCAGGTAATCCATTATGGGATTGGACTTCCTACTTCTTTTTGGGGATGGGGATGACTTTAGAAACAGATCTTCGTTTTCGGCGCTAAACCTGATCAGGCTCTTTGTTTGTGCTTGAGTCCCTGTGAATCAGTCACGTATATCAATACTTGTGATAATAGGTAGTGAAATGACGCTCATGTCACTCAAAAGGAACTTCTCTATGGTTAACCAACTACATTGCTTGTAAATATTCGTGTTACAATTTAAAAAACAACAACTCTTTCGCAGCACCTTCACATGCATTGACCGATTACTCATGTAAAATAGCGACTTTTCCCATGTGCGTTTATAACAGAAAATAACTACACATTACCACCATGTTAAACTCACACAATACACCAGTTATCACAACCTAAAACGATTAAAACAGTTAAATTATGGCAAAAAAATAGAGGAACTTACATTTGTGTGGTGCTCTCTTTGCTTCTGCCATTTTTAAAAAGACTCGCGATCTCCTGGTAGTCGCGTTGTACTCTGGGAAATATATCATACCCCTTCAAACGGACTCTGCCTGGCCGAAGTCCTCAGTTTGAAGGGCTACAACGGAGGGGAAGGGCTAAGGGGAAGGGCTTTGGAAGAGCATTGGGACAACACTACCTCTACACGTGAACGCGCAAAACGGAGGGGAAGGGGTAAGGGGTGAATTGGGATTGGGCCTAACTGTTGAGTAACGTCTGATTTATTTGTTAACACAAGCATTCAATCAGACAGACAAAAATACTAAATAATCATCTTTAGGCTAATTAGAGTTTATCCAATTGAACAGTGGACACGTGTTCTGTGGGCAGATGAGTCCACCTTTCAGCTGCTTCTGGAGTTTTCTTTAGTTTTCTTTGAGCTTCTGGAGTTTTCTTTGAGTTTTCTGGAGTTTTCTTTGAGTTTCTGGAACACGGCCCAGTTCTCTGGACACCAGCTCGTCTCAGATCGACAGAAAGACAGTGGACACGTGTTCTGTGGGCAGATGAGTCCACCTTTCAGCTGCTTCTGGAGTTTTCTTTAGTTTTCTTTGAGTTTTCTGGAGTTTTTTGGAGTTTTCTTTGAGTTTCTTGGAGTTTTTTGGAGTTTTCTTTGAGCTTTCTGGAGTTTCTTGGAGTTTTCTGGAGTTTTCTTTGAGTTTCTGGAGTTTTTTGGAGTTTTCTTTGAGTTTCTTTGAGGTTTCTGCAGTTTTCTTTGAGTTTCTGGAGTTTTCTTTGAGTTTCTGGAGTTTTCTTTGAGTTTTCTGGAGTTTTCTTTGAGTTTCTGGAACACGGCCCAGTTCTCTGGACACCAGCTCGTCTCAGATGGACAGAAAGACAGTGGACACGTGTTCTGTGGACAGATGAGTCCAGGTTTCAGCTGCTTCTGGGAAAAACTGCTGAGAAAGAGCATCCAGGCTGTTGTCAGAGAAAGGTTTAAAGCCAGCGTCTGTGATGGTGTGGGGGGGCATCAGGGTCCATGGCAGGGAGGGCTTCATCTGTGTGAAGGTGCCACTGATGCAGAGCTGGATGTTGGAGTTCTGGAGAGACAGATGCTGCCATCCAGCTGGCGTCTTTTCCCGGGAGCTCCGTGGTTATTTCAGCAGGACGACGCCAGACCTCATTCTGCAGGACTTCCAGCAGCTTCATGCACACAGAGTGTGTGAGCTCCACCGGCCTGCCTGCAGCCCACATCTGTCCACATCTGTCTCCTGCTGAACATGTACGGAGCATCATGAAGAGGAGAACCAGACAACAACAACCACTATGTTTTCACTATGACGTCTTATTTTTATCTCACCAAAAACAACTCAGAATCACGTGATTCTTAAAACTGAATGTGAAGAAATGACTTCATAATAATTTCTTCTCTTCTTCTCCTCCATCCCTTCCTTTTATGTCTCCTCCTCAGGCAGCAGTCTCTCTTCCACGTCCTCTCTGCATATTCGGTCTACAACACAGTAAGTGACTGTTTTCCCTCGATCACATGAAACCCTGAAATACCAACTTAACTCACTTTTCCTGATTTTAAAATCTACACTCCGTTCTGAGTTTTCTTTTCCTGAACAGAGACCTCTCAGTTTGTTGGATCTGTTCCCTGCTCTTTGTCATCATTTATCGCCCGCTGCTGCAGCCCTGTTGCATCCACTGATGGTCGGCCTGCAGGATTTACTGGAGTTACAGGCTGTGTTCGAAACCACATACTACTCCTACTACTCCTACTACCTTTCTGAGTTAGTATGCAAGTTTGAGTAAGCGAGAAGTTCCCGGATGCATACTAGATTCTCCTAAATGTTGGGTATGCATCATGAGGTTACTACTCATACTCAAACTACCCAAGATGCAACGTAACGTGACGTCGCCGATCGTCATTTCCTGTCAAAACGGCAGTTTCAAGCTAGCTACAACGAGGGTAGGTTCACTTCCTGTTTTCAAAACAAAAGCACCAACTGTATGGTAATGGCTTTCCCTATGATAAAAGGCAACGGGTATTTTATTTTGTGAAAATAACAGGAAGTGCGTTGCTCACTGCGGCTAGCTTTAGTAGCGCCGAATTCGTGGGAACAAAATTGTAAACAGCCGGTATTTTGTCAGGTTTTCAACACGTTGGGGATCTAAACGACTACTTTCTCGCCTGAAAATGTTTCAAATGTTGCTAAAGTTTACAGAGTTTAGAGCTTAAGGGAAATCAGCTTCAGGCCGGCTGTTTCGGCTCGGGCAGGAGCGAAATGCATTGTGGGTAAACGCTCTGCATACTGTCTGATTGATGAGTATGCAGTATGCGGTTTTGAACACAGCCAGTGGCTTTTTTTTAGGCAACATCGGGGTAAAAACAGAATGATTTGCTGCTGGGCGAACTACGGAAGCCCAGAGCGGACGTGGTGCGTATAAACTTTTTTTTGATGGTTTTCGAGATCAGGAGATGACTATCTTTTCTTGAACGCTCATGATCAGTTTCTCAAGGTTCTTAAAGCTTTTCCAAGAACGGACTCGAGCTGAAAATGTCAGATTTCGGAGAACCCAACATAGATCAACGCATCAGATTTTTACTTCTGTTGAGGTCTAACAGCTGAAACTGCAGTTTGTTTGTCGGCCGGCTCGACTGCAGCTCAACAGGCGTTTACACCTCAGTGATCCTGCTGAGGGGACCAGGCCGTCTCCATGGTTACCGAATGATGCACAAGTTATTTATCTCGTTATATTGGCATGGTTGGTGTGATTCCAACCTGATTCCATTCTTTAAATGCTCGTCACACCAGCGGGATTTGCTTTGTGCGTTTTCACAAACGCTCCACGTTCCATGTTTGATTCATAGGTGACTTTATTCAGTTTTCAATGAAAGATGGGTAAAAACCTTTGCCAGAAACACATATAAACACATATAAACACATATAAACAGGGGCGGACTGGGGAGAAAAAGTGGCCTCGAAAACCATCTGTAAATTAACTCGTTATCTGGAGAAAACCATCAGAAAAAAAGTTTATACGGACCACAGGGAGTCCTGTGCAGGTCACCTGGTCTGTCTGGTTGTCACGCTGCAGTTTCAGCAGTATTACGTCTCTTTTTGTTATTTGAGACTCAGATGAACTATGATGTCGCTTCTCATCATATATTTCATGTTATTCTGGGAAAAACATCTCCGTCTTCAGCCAGTTGGAAGCAGCTTCCCAGTCTCGGTCGTTTGCAGCGTTTCCTCTTTGTGGTAACCTCTCAGATATTTCGCCAAAATCTGTAAAATTCAAGTTGTAAATTTGTGGGTTTTTTCAAAGTTTTCCCTCCATCGGGGGGGTTTTTAGGCAGCTTCTTTCTTCACGGCTGCTGGATTCAAGCCAAGTCTTAAAATCATCTGTTGGCTTATGAAAAATGGAGCCAATCAAAGCACAAGCCATCGATTTAATTTGTGGGTTTAGGGACGAGCAATAAAAACGCTGTGCAGTCTGGTGTAAAGAGGGAAAGCTGGCCGCCATATTAGCTGTCGTAAAAGTATAGGAAGCTGTTTCAACTCCTCTTAGATACACAGGACTGTGCAGGAGTCTCTACATTTTGCTGCCCAGGAGCCCGACTCGTGACCTTTTAAAGTGGAGAGGTGAGAGCTGTCGTTCTCCAGGCTTTTTTTAAGGTCTTTTTAAAATTTTTCTTTAGACATCGGCTGCTTTTTCACTCATTTTCTGCAAACTGGGAAAGTGGAGGACAAAAGAAGAGTTTTCATCGACGGGACAGAGAAAAAATGTTGATCAGCCTTCATTTCTTTCCGTTTCCCTCCAAGCAGCCGGACTTTCTTTAACCTTTAAAGTGGTTTTAATCTGCTGCGGCGCTGTAGCCGCCGGTTGTTAAACACAGGGACGCTCGCAGTAATGGCCAGAAACGCACAGTTTAGTGAGGTTCGTGATTGATATGACTCAAAAAGAGAATACATAAACTTTAGACTCAGTTGTGACTCCAGAAAAGTTGCGTTCAGCTGCCGAAATGAGCTGAAAACCATTCATGGTCATCATCTATCATCATCCCAACAGCTAAGCTGAACTAAATATCTGTGAAATATTCCTTACAAACTGAACCAACAAATGTTTTACTGGGTATTTTGTTGACGACCACTTCCATGATGCATAACTCACACAAAATAAACGATAATAAAATTAAAATAAAAGACATTTTGCAGCTGAAGTTGTGGCTGATACCAATACTTATTTCTGCATGTTTCCTGTAACCTTTTAAGTGTCCTGATCAACAGTTCTCCTGGTTTTCAGAAAGGTTTTTCTGAACATTTTCTGCTTTTCCCCTCATTTCCACATATATTTATGAAGAAAAAAAAAAAAAGCCTATCAACCAGCAGCTGTTTAATACATTTATTCTATTTATTTAAGGGCAATTTTTTGATTTCAACTCCTCTCTGAACACTTCTATGAGCAAAAACTGCTCAAAAAGAAGGAGAAACATTAAGGCCGTCGTCATTTTTAGACCTTAGGCTTATTAAACCAGGAAAAACTAAAAAACTTTTAGAGTTTTAGACTCAAAATGCATCAAACACTGTGGTGACACCGACTCTCAGGAGGAGTCACCCAGGAAAGGAAGACCAAGAGCTTCCTGAAGCTCTTTCAGAGTTTTTCTTTGGACATTTTCTACTTTTCCCTCATCTTCAGTCCAGTTTTTCTTCATTAAGCCACTTAACTCTGAGCTGTGAACCATTCAGGCAGGAAAAAGGCTCCTAACTCAAGGGATGAACCAGTGTTGTGTCCACACAGAACAGACAACTTAGCAAAGAAGCCGTTTTAAACTGGATCTTTAGGCACTTTGTTCCCAGCAGCCTCTCACAGAGACACATCATCTGTTCCCATTTCTTTAGCTGCATCTGTGAAAAACAGCTTCATAGTTTCAACTGTTTTGTACATTTATGTTAAAACTGCTTTCAGTTACCAAAAGAGTCAAATTAATATAAGAAATTCAGTTTAAAAAAAATCCTAATCCCAAAAAAATGAACGTTATCATGTCTAAAAGTAGGAAAGAAACAGACAATAATAAGAATTATATGTTATTCAACATCAAGTAAAAGTAAATAAGATTCAATTTAAAGCTTAAAAAAGGAATATAAGATTTAAGATGTGTCACGGTGATGATGACGTACCTGGAAAGGTACCGCAGTGCGTTCACTGTGGTTCACGTTGGCGTCGCCTCATGCTGTGTGACGTTGCTGCATCACAGAAGGGTCGAAGAGCAGAGACAACCAGAGGCTCCCATTCTGAACTCTCCAGCAGACTCCATCACTGTAACGCTCCTTTAACTGGACTTCCCACAAAGAGCATTAAACATCTGCAGCTCCTCCAGAACGCTGCTGCTGGAGTTTTAACCCGGACTAAGAGATCTGAACACATCACAGCAGCTTTAAAATCTTTACTCTGGCTTCCAGTCAGTCACAGAATAGATTTTAAAAGCCTGCTGATGGTTTACATCTGTGATCTGTTCAGAGAATATAAAGCCAGCAGAGCTCTGAGATCCAAGGACTCAGGTCAGCTGGTCCAGTCCAGAGTCCAGACTAAACATGGAGAAGCAGCATTTAGCTGTTATGCTGCAAACAAGTGGAACAAACTGCCAGTGGAGATTAAACTTTCACCAAATGGAGACATTTTTAAATCCAGGTTAAAAACGTTTCTGTTCTCATGTGTCTATGCATGAAATCTGCACGGTATCTTTGAACTTATCTGGACTGTTGCTTGTTTTTAAATTATTTTATTAGTTTCTCTTTATATTCTTTTATGTATTTTTAATGCTTCTTCCACTCCCTGCTGCAATGCTTTTATTTTATGTGAAGCACTTTGAACTGTTCTGTATATGAAATGTGCTACAGATAAATTTGATTTGATCTGAACCAGAACCAGAACCGGGCCCAGTCTGCGTTAGAACTCTGTGTCTTGTTGTGGTCTGCAGGAGGTGAGCTACTGCCAGGGTATGAGTCAGATCGCCGCCCTGCTGCTCATGTACATGAACGAGGAAGACGCCTTCTGGGCGCTGTCGCAGCTGCTGACCGATCAGAAGCACGGCATGCACGGTGAGATTCTACTCTGCAGGACGGGACGCTGCCGCTTTGTCCAACACGATTTTTGTCTCCTGATGAAGTGCGATCGATAAGCTCCGCCCTGCTTTCTTCCTCTTTTCAAGGCTTTTTTGTCCCCGGGTTCCCCAAACTTCAGAGGTTCCAGGTGCATCACGATCAGATCATTTCCAAACTCACCCCCAAGCTGAAGAAACATCTGGTGAGACCACAGTGAGAGAGGATGAGTGTGAGGAGGATGCAGCGTGTGATGGTGTTTAAAGGAGAATTCCAGCCATTTTACAAACATATCCCATCTGTTGCAAACCCAGGGAAGTTGGCCAAAGGGAAAACCGCGAGAAATTTTCATGCCCGCTGCGCAAAGTTGTCCGATTGTGCTGATTTCCATGAAAGCGGGCTCTATCGGGCAAGTGTTTAACCTTTCCTGAGGCTCTTAACGTGTATCAAAATACTTTTGACCGAATTGGCCGTGGTGTCAGTAGCAATACAATTCAACTCAGGGGCTAACCATACCGTTAGCTAGCACAGACATGATACATTTTGAGATTTCAAAAACAGCGCACCTACCTTTCTCAGCTTCCGTGTTCCACAGGCGTGCGCACAAATTAATCGATCGCCGAAGTCATACACTATAGTAAGAACCTCAGGAAAGGTTAAAAGCTTGCCCGATAGAGCCCGCTTTCATGGAAATCAGCGCAATCGGACAACTTTGCGCAGCGGGCATGAAAATTTCTCGCGGTTTTCCCTTTGGCCAACTTCCCTGGGTCTCCAACAGATGGGATATGTTTGTAAAATGGCCGGAATTCTCCTTTAAGTGCACGTGCACTGATGGTGTCTCCCTCTGCAGGACAGGGAGCAGATGTCTGCAGGGATTTACAGCACCAAGTGGTTCATGCAGTGCTTCATCGACAGGGTGAGGAACCCTCAGGAATCATATAAAGTCATTTAAAGAGGTTTAAGGAATGATTCAAGTCACTGTTTGCATTTATTTATTCATACTTTTTCTTATTTATTTATTTATTTAAATTTACCTTGAAGCTGTGTAACATCCCATATCAGCAACATCATTTCTGAACATCTTCTTACCCCCTGCTGCGTCCTGTGAGCAGAGTTCCAGCCTCGTTTTGGTGTTGATGAAGGTAGTCCGGCTAGTTGGCTGGGGTCACAAAAATAAAGCGTTTTGCTTCTCAGAACAATATGCGTTCAACAGAGTAATACATTTGCATCACAAAATCGTTCTCCAGGAAAAAGTCAGACCTCACAATCTCTTGGCCCTATTTTCTCTCCCTTCGTATCACTGCCTGCTGCCGCCTGCCGCGCCTGTTACGGTGTTTGCTGCTCGGTCTGTACAGCAGGCAGTGATACGAAGGGAGAGAAAATAGGGCCAAGAGATTGTGATGTTTCACCTCTGATTTGATCAAATAAAAAAATAAATAAACATGATTTTCTTTGGATTTTCTGGAGTTATTGAGCCTCTCGTTGAAGTCACTTTAAATCCTCCATCAGCTACATTCTGTCTAAGAACTAAATTTATGTTTTCTGGGCCGATCAAGATGCAGATATTGGACTTAATTGTATAAGTATGAACATATTTAGACTAAAGTAGGGTCCAACACACACAGAGGTGGGTAGAGCAGCCAAAAAGTGTACTCAAGTAAAAGTAAAAAGAGAAAATAGTGCCAAGAGATTGTGAGGTCCGACTTTTTCCTGGAGAACCATTTTGTGATGCAAATTTATTACTCTGTTGAACGCATATTGTTTTGAGAAGCAAAACGCTTTATTTTTTAAACCCCAGGCAACTAGCCGGACTACCTTCATCAACGCCAAAACGAGGCTGGAACTCTGCTCACAGGACGCAGCAGGGGGTAAGAAGATGTTCAGAAATGATGTTGCTGATATGGGATGTTACACAGCTTCATGTCAAAAGAGGCGAACTATCCCTTTAACATTCATTACCTGAAGATTGATTAATTAAATTAAATGGGGGGCTATTATTTGGGCCAGTATAAATGAACATATCAGTTTTGTTCTGTCCAAAAAAAAATCATTTTCAGTTGTGAAAACAGAGGAAAAGCTCCAGAGAAGCAGCGATACGGGAGAAGAGCGCCCCCTACAGGCGCCATCAGACCTGATCTGAAACACGACAACACGGCGTGCTTGTCAGATGGCCTTTTCACACATAGTTTGCAGTAATCCTGGTGAAACCCGAGTCCCGGGACGCTGCATTAGAGCAGCGCATTAAGAGCCGTCAGGCCAAACGTGTTATTATTCTCCATCTGTGCCCACAATCCTGCGGCGGAGGTCTGGCAGCTTTCAGCCGCTGTCAGCACTTCTCTGTCCCGCTGAGTCGCCGGGCTCCGAGGGGCCTCCGGGCCTCTGAGGTCTGGGACAGAACCAGACAAGCCTCCTGACTCGGGATTGGTTCTGACTGTTGTGTTTGTCGTCCTGCAGACGCCGTTCACTCTGACGCTTCGCCTGTGGGACATCTTCATCCTGGAGGGGGAGAGGCTGCTCACCGCCATGTCTTACACCGTCCTGAAGATACACAAGAGTAAAGGATGAGTTATTACCCCACGCTTTTACAGCAGTAACACTTAAAATTAAATATACATGGATAGATATAGATATAGATAATATATATATAAGATAGATAAATACTTTATTCATCCCAATTTGGGAAATTATTGTGTTGCAACAGCGTACAGTATAAAAGATATGTAAACAATTAAAGGAAAAACAAGCAAATAGAATAAAAATAGAATAAACATCAGCTTTATACAAATCTACAGTATGAAGAGTAGGGTAAATAATAATTATAGTAATATTAATAAACATCAGTAAACTAAATAAAAACAGATTTGTACATTTAACAATAAAGGTAAAAATAAATTTAACTGAGCAGACTGAGCCAATAAGAAATATAGGGTAAATGGATAATTGACATTATATTGTACTATGATGATAAGATAAAATAAATTAAAATTAATTAATTAATTATAAAATGGCTTAAATTAAAAATAATCCAGGTAAATTCAAGAACTTCAATAAAAAATAAAAGAGACTTAGGAAATGTTTAAAACATATGTAACCCATATGTAACCTAAAAAACAAACATTCACCTATCCATGGGGGAAAAACGAGTTTAGGAAACTTAGCGCTACATGTTTCCTCAAGTTAGATGTTGAGTTTCTGCTGAAATGTGCGTTTGTTTTGGTTGCCACAGAAGACACATAATGTAGCTGCTGTTTCTCACTCTTTGTAAGGTAAACATGCTTTCAGTATGAGGCCTCGTCTGCGTCTTCATTTCCCACCGTTGGTTCTGACATTTTTCATCTGTTTCTTTCTTTGTTTGCTACGACTGCTAATGCTAAAGCTAACCCGTCCCGCCGCTGAGATCGAGTACGCTCACGTGACCAGACTGCAGGGCTGCATCTGATTGGTGGAACACAGTCAGGTGGTAGAGCCTTTGGCGGAAGTCTCTCTCTCTGTCAGAATAAAACATTAAAATGAGGCGTACGCGGGGGGATAAAAATAATGAGGCGTAGAATACCAAAGAGGTAAGAAGAAAAGTAACCAGCTCATTGTAGCCTAATGTAGCGGAGTAAGAGGACAGTTTCTGCTGCACACATCTACTCAAGGAAAAGTAAAAAGTATAGAGATTTAAAACTACTCCTAGAAGTATGTTGTTTTCAAAAAAAGATCTGCTCAGATATCGCAGTGAAAGTGGCATATATACAGTATATATATATATATATATATATATATATATATATATATATATATATATATATATATATATATATATATACATATATATATACACACACACATACACGGTTTGTGCATTTTTCCTCAGAACGGCTCTTAAAGATGTCCCTGGAGGAGCTGAGAGAGTTCCTGCAGGAGCGGATCGCTCAGACTTTCCTCCACAGTGACGACGTGATCATCGAGCAGCTGCAGGCCTCCATGACTGAGCTGCGGAAGATGAAGCTGGACCTCCCTCCTCCAGGTACACAACCGTGCTAACAGCTCGTACTCTGAGGGCTAAAAAAAGCCTTTAACCCTCATACCTGATTTAAAACACAACTTCATTTCTGAAAACAACTTAAAAACATCATGTGTTAATATTTTTTTCCGCTTTTTTTCCATAGATCTTTTATTCCACTTCAGTTCTGATCATAACTACCAAGTTTTCAATTATTTTCAAAAATGTAACCCTTTAAATACCGGTATATATGATGTAAACGCCAATTTCTGTAAAAAAAACAAAAAAAAACACTCCTTAATTTCTGAAATAAAAGATTTATGAAAAAAAAAGTGGAAAGATATTAATATATGATGTTTTTAGGTTGTTTTAAAAGGGGACAAAAATGTCCCTTTTCAGAAATTAAGGAGATTTTTTTCTACACAATGAAAAATTGCATTTTATATGATGTGTATTTTGAAATTCGAAAAAATAGTCAAAAATGCACAACTGGACCAAATATGATGAGTATCACTATCTACAGTGTGAAATTAGAGGAGAAAGTTCACCCCAAGTGGAGAAAAATGTCCCCTCTCAGGGATTAGGGTTAAAAAGCAGCGTAAGAGCCTCTTTTTTTGTCTTATTTCAGGGAAGCCGGAGGAGCTGCCTCGGAAGCCTCTGGGCCAGGAGCTGCCCGTGCTGCTGAGCCCGCTCCAGACCTCCGGGGGGAGGCCGGCCTCCGCCAGCGGGTTCCCCAAAGCGGACCTCAGCCTCCACATCATCTCCCACCAACCAGATTCCATATCCCCAGACCAGAGCCCCTACAAGGACCCCAGGGAAATGGACGCCGTGGAGGAGCAGGGGGCCCCGCTGCCTTCCCCAGATCCCGTCATCATCCACAGCCGCGTCCCGCTAACTGATGACAGCCCCCCGCTGACGGGGCCCCCCCCTTACCAGCCCCCCGAGAGCCCTGCAGCGCCCCCAGCGGATCCTCCATCAGACCACCGGAGGGATCCAGCACAGCCGGACTCAGCCGGTGAGCCCTGTGAAGTCCCACGGACTCTTCCCGCACCCGGAGCCCAGATACCGGCTCAGTCTGAGAGCCTGTCGGCAGCAGAGAGGGCCGAGGACTGCTACCTGGCCCGGCTGCTGGAGCAGGCCGCGGCCCTGTCCTCCAGCGGGGAAGTGACCCGGGACGCCACTGCGGGATCAGAGGAAACTCAGACTAAAAAAGACTCGTGAAAAAAGCTCTAAAAGGCTTTTTTTTTTTTTAATCGATGAACTCCTGCATATAAAAAGGTCCAAAGTGTGTCCAACATCGAGCAATAACTGCTTTAAATGTGTTTTCAGTTGAGCAACAGTATCCTATTGGGTGGTTTCAGGGATGAGATGTTCTGGGGTGGCTGGACAGCGTGAGGCTTCCACAGTTTGGCCTTCTCCTGATGTTAGATTCCATCTGCGGCGTTCAACAGTTCAACAGCTCTGGGGCCGTGCATATGGAAGTTTTTCTGTGCCATCGGAGTTTGAATACGAATTTCTAATATTGAATTTTTACAGCATCAAAATCAGACTTTGAATTTGAAAAACCAACAGTGTAAAAAAAAAAAAATCAATTTCTAAAAACAAAAATCAGAGTAAAAAAATTCAACATCTAAAAGAAAAATTAAACTTCAAAAAAATTAATGGAAAAAAATTAACTTAAAAAAATTCAACATCTAAAAAAAAAATTCAGTGAAAAACAATTAAATTTAAAAAAAAATCAGTGGAAAAAAATTCAACTTCAAAAAATTTAATGGAAAAAAATGAACTTAAAAATATTCAATGGAAAAAAATTCAACTTAAACAAATTCAATGGAAAAAAATCAGTGGAAAAAAATTCAATCATATCAGCCATGTCCACCAACGCGGGTGATGGTGCTTCGGTGAGTGAGTTTACTTTATTTGCCATTTGTGTTAGTAAAATTGAGTAATAGATATTACTAATATCTATTGAGTTGATCTGTCCAATGGAGCATAACCTGATTGGCTGCCGTTGGATGAATTGAGACAGGGATCGATTGCTTCTCCCTGTTTACCCGGATGTGAAGTCTGGTTCTTTTTCCACTGAATTTTTATAAGTTGAATTTTTTTTACTCTGATTTTTGTTTTTAGAAATTGATTTTTTTTTTTACACTGTTGGTTTTTCAAATTCAAAGTCTGATTTTGATGCTGTAAAAATTCAATATTAGAAATTCGTATTCAAACTCTGATGGCACAGAAAAACTTCCATACATGCAGGCTATCACACACGTGGGTTGCAGAACGGCAGCATCCGCATTTATCAGGCGTTTCAGACTCCATCCTGGTTTTTTCAATTAATTTATTAAGAATTATCCCTGTTATCCCCTTTGTTTTTACAGCTGAAATCCTTTCACAGCCTCCGTTTTATGTGGATATATTTGGAGTTATTTATCGAGATGACCAGCAGGTGGAGCTATCGCACTGGGGAAAAACCCTGTGGAGGACATGATGGGACTGTCTGTTTTGGTCATCAGTGTGAGGGAAAACGACGGTTTCCTCCCATCAGATGTTCTTCAGTGGGTTTTGTTTTAACTTTCTCTCCCCGGCAGAAGTTAAACAGATTTTTAGTGATGCTTTGAGATGTCGTCTCATTGTTCTCATCTGTTTCTCTTGGTGCACAACTTCAAAAACAGGTGGAGGGAAACATTTCAACTGGCAAAGCAGTAAATTGGGCTTTAAAAAAACCAAAAGTGCCCTAAGAAACGATGGGAAACCAGCAGTTTTTACAGTTTGAATTACACCATTAAGCCGTAACATTATGACCACCCTCCTCATATTGAGTAGGCACCCCTTTTTCCACCAAAACATCCCCGTCTTGTTGAGCTATGACCTCTGCTGGACCTCTGAAGCTATCTGGCACCGAGCAGTTCGTAGCAGATCCTTTAAGTCCTCAGAGCTGTGAGCTGGGGCCTCTGTGGATTGGACTTGTTTGTCCAGCACAGAGAATTTGGAGGTCAAGTCAACACCTTGTTCTGTTTCTCTGATCATTCCTAAACCCTTTCCAGGGTGCGTTATACTGCTGAAAGACACGGTTCAGTGTTTCCCAGCAGCACGTAAACCCAAAGGATCCCACTGCTCCCATTGGCTGAGGCTCAGATCAGACCTGACCACCTTCTTCCACTGCTCCATGGCTAGAATTTGATGCCTGCAAGTCCACTGTCGGCGCTTTTAAAGGCGATTACCATGTAGCAACGAGGCTACGGAGCTCTGTACGCAACAAACTGGGAACCAGCATGAAGTCGTTTTCAGCAGTTTGAGCTACAGTAGCTCTACAGTAGATGAAATGGACCAAACCAACTGGTTTTCCTTCCTTTTCTTTGGTTGGTCCTGACCACTGCAGACCAACAACATCCCAGACGGAGCTGCTGCTCGACGTGTTCCACCTCCTGCCCGGCGCCGCTTAAATGAGGTAGCCAGTGGTCAGTGGTCATATTGTTACGGCTAACTGGTGTGCAATAATTAGCCAAAATAACAGACTCAAAAATGATGTTATGAGGAAAGTTTAAGGATTTTCCTTCAACGCTGAGCTCGGCTGAGGCCCTCTGCAGCTCTGAAGGAGCATCTTCAAGGCTGTGTTCAAAACTGCATACTGCATACTGAATACTACATACTGCATACTATATACTATATACTACATACTTCCATACTGCAAACTATATACTACATACTTCCATACTGCATACTCATCGATCAGACAGTATGCAGAGCGTTTACCCACAATGCATTTCGCTCCTGCCCGAGCTGAAATCAGCCGGCCTGAAGCTGATTTCTCTTAAGCTCTAAACTCTGTAAACTTTAGCAACATTTGAAACATTTTCAGGTGAGAAAGTAGTCGTTTAGATCCCCAACGTGTTGAAAACCTGACAAAATACCGGCTGTTTACAATTTTGTTCCCACGAATTCGGCGCTACTAAAGCTAGCCGCAGCGAGCAACGCACTTCCGGTTATTTTCACAAAATAAAATACCCGTTGCCTTTTATCATAGGGAAAGCCATTACCATACAATTGGTGCTTTTGTTTTGAAAACAGGAAGTGAACCTACCCTCGTTGTAGCTAGCTTGAAACTGCCGTTTTGACAGGAAATGACGATCGGCGACGTCACGTTACGTTGCATCTTGGGTAGTTTGAGTATGAGTAGTAACCTCATGATGCATACCCAACATTTCAGAGAATCTAGTATGCATCCGGGAACTTCTCGCTTACTCAAACTCGCTTACTAACTCAAAATGTTAGTAGGAGTAGTAGGAGAAGTATGCGGTTTCGAACACAGCCCAAGTCTTCCTGAATAATCCTGATTATGTCACGGTGATGTCATCAGGATGGTCTTTTATGCGGGCCTGAAGAGCATAAAAATGTTGCAAATGAAAAATGTGGATGTTAACGTTGAGAATGGAAAAACACGCTGTCAGGTTGCATCATGGGAAGTGTAGGATATGATTCTAAAGAGTAAACGTTGTCTCTCTCAAATGAAACGGGCTGCAAGTAGACGGCTTCACGGCTCTGCCAGCCATTGTGACCTTCTACAAGATTCCTCCATCCTTTCCTTCGAAGCTTTTCGCCGAGTCTCTGACCGACTGACCATCCACCGAACTCTGGAGCCTTCAGCATCCACGTTGTTTCCCGGTTGGACTTTTAAAATGGACTCAAGCCTCCCGAGACGTCGCCCTTTACAATAAAAGACAGGTTTTTGTAGTTTTCTAAGGTTTTGTTAGATGGATTGTCTGCTCTGTCTGCCTTTTTTAAAGTGTTTGCTAGCAGAGTTACAGTTTTATCTTTTGTACTTACGTCTCGATGCCTTACTTGGATTGGCTTCAGTTCTTCTGTTGTTGACATGGAAACCTTCAGTTGTCGGGACTCTTCTTGAGGATGAGAAGCAACCTTCTGGTGTTGGACTGAACATGAAACCTCTTACATGGTGAGCTGGCTCACTGTCATGATTGTACACATTGAGCTAACTTTAAAGAAGTGGGGTTTTTTTGTAGCTCAGTAATTTATTGTTTTACTCAAACTCTTAGGAACACAGCAACTCTTGTGCTCATTATTTCCTCCTTGAAAGGTGAAAATAGACTCTTATTTCTGGATTTATTTTGTGTTAGGTTTGTACAGTATTGTAGATCCAGTAGGTAAACAGAACTCGGACCAGTTTGAATGTAGAAACTGTTCTGCTTTGTGCTTAGAAATAAGGAAACGCTGACATCTTGTGGTTGGTTTTAGGTTAAAAATGTATCTAGGATTAGTAGAAACATTCTAGAAAAGTTTTTCCAGTTAAGAAAAAAAATCGAATCAGATCTTGACAAATCTTGGAGTTTATTGACATTACGTTGACTTCTGTGAACATGTTTAATGATACGTGGCTTTATTTAAACATTAAAACTCCTGATTGTGTGTCGAAGTTGCCGCAGTTGAACAGGTTTGCTGGTTTTCAGTGTGTTTAAAAGAGATCTGGTGCTAGTATTTTGTTCAAAGCTGAAACAATACAACCTTTATCTTCCTTTATTTCCTGTGTCCGACCTGTGTCTGTTACAGCGATGCAGCGGGGGGTGTAGGCATGGTTTTTATGTCCAATTAAGTTGTTCAGGTGCTGCAGAAACAACGGGAAGTTGCAGTAAGAACTGAATGATCGGAACATGCCAACATGCACATAAGATCCATCGTAAATTCAGTTAACCCCTTAACGCCTGAATTTATATAGCTGTATATAAACAAATGTTTTGTGTGTTTTAGCCTTTAAGTAGATGGTAATTAATGCTGAGATTATTCATTTCACTTATGCACAAAAAATAAATAGAAATTTTGGTATGTTGCAAATTTGCAACAACAGGCATAAAGGTCAATAATGAGATAACAACAACACAGTAATATAACAGTGAAAAAACAATGATTTTTTATTCACCCTTTTTTTTTTACATATTTATTTATATAAATCTGCAACAGGAAATAAGTCCGTCACTTTGCGGCCGTAGTGAATATGGACTAACCGGCATTGGGGGAATAAAGATGCTATCTCAGCTGGTTGATTGAGTCAAACGGTTTGTAGCATATATGCGACAATAGGCGTTAAGAGGTTAAAGTTGTTAAACTTAAGCTCCAGTTATTTTTACTGTCAGTCATTCATAGGTGGGGATTCTTACTTAAATTTGACAGAAATTTCAAATTGTTTTGCTATAGAAAAAAAAATCTGAAGAATAACCAACATCACATTCAACAAGTTAATGGCCAATTTCTGACCGTATCTTACTATATTTATGATTGTAAGTTAAGTTGAATTTACAGTCTTGGCATGTAAATCAACAGTTAAAGGGATAATCCAGAGTAAAATGCACTTTAGATCAATTTACGGGATGTTGGGAGTACATACGTTGAGTTGACATCAAAATCATGTCATTCGGATGTGTTTTGAGAATTTCGATTTGACCGTTTTTAGCCAAAAGTCGTTAGCCTGGAGGTGAGAGGGGCATATCATATCGCCGCTACAAAACGCTATTTTTACACCTCTTCTACAGCTCCAAACAACATAACACTTACGTGGTAGTGAGTAGAGGGTCCCTAAAGCCAAACCGAAGTGTCCCGAGGTCTTCATGTGGTCGGATAGAGAGTCCAGAATGAATTTAATCAAGCCAGTACCTGCTCTCAATCAGAGCCTCTTCCGTCAACAGGAGGCTACCTCACGCGAGACGTCACGTCACGTGACATTTCAAAATTCCAACCTGTTAGTAAGCTAGGCTTTGCTGTTGCATACAACTTAATTTCACTTTCGAAAGAAATACTGGACTATGTTTGTAAAAAAAAAACGGCAACGAAATTGTGAATTTCCAGAGCGTGTTTCTCCACACTCGGCAATCAACTCCTACGGACTCACGTGACGTGATGTCTCGCGTTAGGTAGCCTCCTGTTGACGGAAGAGGCTCTGATTCAGCAGCAGAGAAGAGCAGGTACTGGCTTGATTAAAGTCATTCTGGACTCTATATCCGACCACATGAAGACCTCGGGACACTTCGGTTTGGCTTTAGCGACCCTCTACTCACTACCACGTAAGTGTTATGTTGTTTGGAGCTGTAGAAGAGGTATAAAAATAGCGTTTTATAGCGGTGACATGATATGCCCCTCTCACCTCCAGGCTAACGACTTTTGGCTAAAAACGGTCAAATCGAAATTCTCAAAACACATCCGAATGACATGATTTTGATGTCAACTCAACGTATGTACTCCCAACATCCCGTAAATTGATCTAAAGTGCATTTTACTCTGGATTATGCCTTTAATGCAGTCGGTTCACCACGAACGGTTAAAAAAATGTAGTTTATCGGCATAAAACTCTGGCTTTGAGTGGTCAACTAGACTGGAAAACCACCATTAATGCAGTCTGTTTACTATTTTTTTAAGTGATTCCCAGGTATGAAGATTGTGAACACAACTGGTTAGATGAGTCTTTGAACATTAGAGTGTTGGTAGATGAATGATGTCAGAACAACATAACATAATGACCACCTGCCTAATATTGAGTGGGTCCTCGACATCTCACCAAGAGCCCTGACCAACAGGACCTGGACAAAGAACACCAGAGGTTCTCCTACAGTGTGGTAGGACGTTTGCAAAAGATCCTTTTGGACCTATTAGAGTAGTTATATAAATACATATATTTACTTATTTATTAGGGCGTGGCGAGTTAACTCGTTATTATTGGGTTAACTCGCCTGCTCAACCCACTACACCACGGACCACCCCTGTTTTATTATTTATTTTATTATTGTAAAAGTCTGTTGCTCACAGGCTTTTATTCTGTAAAAGTCTGCTGCTGTGGAACAGGAAAAGAAAGTAATCGGCGGATCCACCAAACATGGAGAAGGGTACGGAACTTTTACTCGGCCATTTTCATGTTAAAGTTCTTCCAGACGGCGGAGTCGACAGAACCAAAGTCATCTGTAAACACTGCCAAGTTGAATTGTCTTCTCAGCGTAGTAGTTCCAGTCTAAAATATCACTTAAAGGCAAAACACACAACTGATAGCAGCAAGTCATTCAAGGAAACAGACAGTGGAGCGAGGCTTCTACATAAAAACTACAGAAAGATGCTGATGTTAAAAGTGTGTTTGCACAACAAATGTTATGGCACTTTCATTCATATGGCAGCACATTTAAAATAAAGCTAAATGCTAAAAGCTATACACTACTTTTGGATTCATTTTTGGATTCTGTGTATAAATGCGATTAATCGTGATTAATCAGGGAAATCATGAGATTAATTAGATTAAACATTGTAATCGTTGCCCAGCCCTAGTTATTTTACATAATTATCCACATGATCCTAAACATCATACATTTGCAGATGATGATGTCAGATAATGAGCCTCTTTAACCTGATATCAGAGGTAGATTTGATCTGTTTTAACACTGCTTCTGTGGGACTCTGCCCATCAGTTTTCCACCTCAGTGAGGAGAAATGAAACGTTGCATGTAACCGAAAGTCTGTTAACTTTCCAAAACGTGTGTTTTTCCATCATGACACTTGATCTCAAAGCTGCTTTTTCTTCCGTCTTCTCCAATAAAAGGACTCTGCAGAAGTTGTTCCCAGGAAAACTGGAGATGGTTGCAGTGATTTATTAAAGGGGGGGAACATAAGTGGAAATGCAGTATATGAGGCTTCTTTGGATGTGCCAAAGAAGGAAAACAACTTTTTCCTTCAATTGCAGCTCCAAATTTTCTGCAATATCCTCCACCCGCCTCGTGACAGTGCGCCGGGGGAGCGAGACGTTTTCATAAGCAGCCTTTTTTTCAGGGCACATCAGTGCAGCAGAGTCCACTAAACATTCCTTGACGAACTCTCCGTCGGAGAACGGTTTGCTTCTCCGGGCGCTTTTACGAGCAATTACAAAACTTGTTTTGACGGTAGCGTCTCTGTTGGCATTGGCTAGCAATGCATCAGCTTCTCGTGCACGCTCTTCATCCGACAGATTCTTGTATTTCTCCTCATGCTTGGTCACAAAGTGGCGATTCAGATTATAATCTTTCAGCACAGCAACTTGAGTCCCACAAACTAAGCACACAGCTTTACTTTGGATGTCAGTAAATAAATACTTGGCAGTCCATATTTTGTTGAAAACGCGACCTTCGATATCAACTTTCCTCTTTTTAGCTGACATGACGGCGATGTGCTGGGAATGGCTATCCTCACTTGTTGCAGACGTTCACCCCAAAGTTCGACTACGCTAGGACGTTAGAACGTAACCACGTGCGCAACAATTTCAAAATAAAAGTCGCACCATTATATTGCACTTGGAATACGAGGGTTTCCCCCATTTATTTTTGTAATTTATAATAGGCCTTGCGGGCCGTACAGGGATGCACGACGGGCCGGATGTGGCCCCCGGGCCGTAGAATGCCCAGGTCTGATCTAAGGGCACCACAGACTGTGGATTCCTTTAAAAAAGGCCTGAAAACTCACCTTTTTAGAAAAGCCTTTAGTTTGCCTGAATTATATTAATATTATTTTACTGTTTTTTTTTTTTTTTTTGCTAGTTTTAAAATGTAGCACTCTGAGGTCATTAAGTTGATGTAAAGTGCTTTATAAATAAAATATATTATTATTATTATGTAGATGCTGGTTCTTCAAAGGACCGGGGAACTATTGTTCGGGACCACTTTGGCACGTTGTTAGAAATATATATGTATATATATATATAAATATATATATATATATATATATATATATATATAGGCCTGTCCAGGGTGTACCCCGCCTCTCGCCCATTGACTGCTGGGATAGGCTCCAGCCCACCCGCGACCCGATCGACGGATTCAGCGGTATAGATAATGGATGGATATATATATATATATATGCACACAACACTACCAATCAATCAATCAATCAATCAATCAATCAATCAATCAATCTTTATTTATATAGCGCATTTCATACCACATGCAACCACACAGATGTTCAAAGCTGTGTTATTTTTATTCACATTCCTTCCTGTCTGATTTTAAACTCTTAATGTGTGTTTTTAAAGCTCTTAGCGGCCTCGCCCCGTCGTATTTATCTGAGCTTTTAACAGTCCTGGTAGAGCTCTGAGGCCAACAGATCAGTTTCTGCTGGAAGTGCCCAGGTCAGAATACAAACCCTGGGGTGAGCGAGCCTTTTCCCAAAGCTGCCCCCAGGCTCTGGAATAAGCCCCCCGTCCAGCTGCGTCTTATTTCTGACCCGGGCCTCTTCACATCTGGGCTAAAAACCTGCTTATTTAGGATGGCTTTAATACCCAGTAGCATGATGACACTTTTATCTTATTTTATCTTATTCGATTTTTTTGTATTTTATTTGTTTTTTCACTGTTCTTTTATTGTTTTTATTTGTTTTTACTTCTTCTTCTCTTTATGTATTACCTGCTGTAAAGCACTTTGGTACACCGTAAGGATTGTCTGTAAAGGGCTGCATAAATAAAGTAGATTTACATGTTTCCACAGCCATAAGGCTTTTTAACAGTGACTGCTGACATGTTCTTCTCAAATTTATTGATTGATTTTTTTATTTAGTCATTTATTATTATTATTAGTTAGTAGTTATATTTTTTTTTACTAGAATTGGTATTATTGTTGTTGTTGCTGTTAATACAATCATTGTAAATATTTAAAAAAATAAATTGAGCTACTCGACTAATTTGAATTGGAGCTATAACTGATGAGTTAGATGTAAAGGTTAAATTTGAATAAACATTTTGAGCCGTGCTTCTGAATCACATTTAAAGTTGTCATTATTGTAACTGGGAAACTGTTCGTTTGGTTATTGATTGGTCGACTGGTTATCAACACACAACAGGCTGAGTGACAAATAAAACTCTTGTCAACGGTCAAGGGATTGTTGTTTTCCTCCGACCCTGAAACGCCGAATTGTGCCTTTTAAAAAGCGGGCATCGCGTTGCCGTGGCAACGGTTCGCTTCGACCGTTTGAAAACTAACGTTCACCAAGAAAGACGGGAGGAAGTGTGAAACTGGTTGTTGTTCAGTTGGTGAAAAGAAATAGCAGAAAATGTTTTCGAAGCCCAAGAAGAGTCCGCCTGCTGGGTAAGTTTTTCTTCACGTTTGGGATTCCCAGCCTGAACTAATCTGAGCGGGCTCTAACTTTCTGCCGCCCCCTGTGTGTGTGTGTCAGCAGCGGGACGGCGAGCCGAAATAATCTTTCCATGTCAGAGTTATACGCCTACACTGAATTTCAGGCAGGCGAAAGGGAGCTAAAGGAGCTCAGAAAGACATCCAAGGAGCGCGAACAGGTCAGTACGGAAGCCCAGAGCGGCCGTGGTCCGTATAAACTTTTTTCTGATGGTTTTCTCGAGATAACGAGTTAATTTACCGATGGTTTACGAGGCCACTTTTTCTCCCCAGCCCGCCCGTTTATATGTGTTTGTATGTGTTCGCAGTTTGTTCGTCTTGTAGAGATAACTTTCATATCAGCCCGCGTCATTTAAGGAGACAGGGACCAGGCCGTCTCCATGGTTACCGAATGATGCACGAGAGGTGCCGTTATCGTTTTCTCGCGATAACGAGATAAATAACTCGTTATCGCGAGAAAACGAAATGCTCGTCACACCAGCGGTTTGATTCATAGGCTACTTTATTCAGTTTTCAATGAAAGGGGGGTAAAAATGGTGATTAAACTTTCACCAAATGGAGACATTTTTAAATCCAGGTTAAAGACATTTCTGTTCTCATGTGTCTATGCATGAAATCTGCACGCTATCTTTGAACTTATCTGGACTGTTGCTTGCTTTTAAATTCATTTAAATGACTTTATTTGTTTCTCTTTATATTCTTTTATGTATTCTTAATGCTTCTTCCACTCCCTGCTGCAATGCTTTTATTTCATGTGAAGCACTTTGAACTGTTTTGTACATGAAATGTGCTACAGATAGATTTGATTTGATGATTTTGATTAATGATACTGCTTATATGGGATGTCATAGAGCTTCATGTCAAAAGGGGCGATCTATCCCTTTAAATGTTGTGGATTACGGATTAGAATTAGTGTTAAATTTAAATTTGCTGAGTAACATGACCCATGAGCAGAAAGGAACCGGCTCAGCTGGATCCTCCTGGCCCGGTGACAGTTTCTTCTCCAGATGTGATTTCTGACGCTTAGTTTCCAGAGTGTGGGATTCTGAGGGAAAGGTGAGTAAAAGCCGTAAGTGAACGTGCTTCTGTGGTCTCAATCTTGGAAAAAGCAGAGGACAGAATGATGAAACGTTGCAGATATACGGGAATAAAGGTCAGACCTGCTGAGCCAAAGGCAAACGAATGAAGTAATGACTGAGAATCAGGCCTGGGTGTCTGAGTAATGCCTGCCCAGCGGGCCGACAGGAAACAACAGCGTGCTTACGTGCAGGTACCCAACTTCTTTTTATTTTTCCTGTGCTTTCACGCAGTATTTGGAGAATTTGAGGCTGCGCAGGCAGGAGTTGCAAAAGGAAATCAAAGAACAGGAGGAGCAGCGCTTCAACTTGCTCCTGAAGGTACAACAGAACACAACGCAAATGTTGGAGTTTATAACCGGTGCTGCGACTGTCGGCTGCAGGGATTTCTGTCTTTTTCCGTCCAGGAGCGGGAGGTTGATGTCGCTGCGAGGAAGGCAGCGAGAGAGACGAGGGAAAAGGAGGCAAAGTTAGAGCAGCAGGAGCAGGAGTACGCCGAGATGGCTGAGAGGAAACAGGAGCTGCTGCGTGAGGTGCAGAAATACTCCGTGTTCAAGGACTTCCTGGAGGAGGTTCTCAAGCTGACCACGGTGAGTCATCCACCAATAAACCGTTACACCATCTGACCAGGGGCGGAGCCGGGGGTGTCCCAGGGGTGGAGCAGGGATTTCATATGTGGGGGTGTCCCAGGGGCGGAGCCGGGGGTGTCCCAGGGGTGGAGCAGGGGGTGTCCCAGGGGCGGATTTTATATGAGGGGTGTCCCAGGGGCGGAGCCGGGGGTGTCCCAGGGGCGGATTTTATATGTGGGGGTGTCCCAGGGGCGGATTTTATATGTGGGGGTGTCCCAGGGGCGGAGCAGGGGGTGTCCCAGGGGTGGAGCAGAGGGTGTCCCAGGGGCGGATTTCATATGTGGGGGTGTCCCAGGGGCGAATTTTATATGTGGGGGTGTCCCAGGGGCGGATTTCATATGTGGGGGTGTCCCAGGGGCGAATTTTATATGTGGGGGTGTCCCAGGGGTGGATTTTATATGTGGGGGTGTCCCAGGGGCGGAGCAGGGGGTGTCCCAGGGGTGGAGCAGGGGGTGTCCCAGGGGCGGATTTCATATGTGGGGATGTCCCAGGGGCGAATTTTATATGTGGGGGTGTCCCAGGGGTGGATTTTATATGTGGGGGTGTCCCAGGGGCGGATTTTATATGTGGGGGTGTCCCAGGGGCGGATTTTATATGTGGGGGTGTCTCAGGGGCGGAGCAGGGGGTGTCCCAGGGGCGGATTTTATATGTGGGGGTGTCCCAGGGGCGGAGCAGGGGGTGTCCCAGGGGCGGATTTTATATGTGGGGGTGTCCCAGGGGCGGAGCAGGGGGTGTCCCAGGGGCGGATTTTATATGTGGGGGTGTCCCAGGGGCGGATTTTATATGTGTGGCTGTCCCAGGGGCGGAGCAGGGGGTGTCCCAGGGGTGGGTTTATATGTGGGGGTGTCCCAGGGGCGGATTTTATATGTGGGGGTGTTCCAGGGGCAGATTTTATATGTGGGGGTGTTCCAGGGGCAGATTTTATATGTGGGGGTGTTCCAGGGGTGCAGCAGTGATTTTATATGTGGGGGTGTTCCAGGGGTGGAGCAGGGATTTTAAAGGTGGGGGTGTCCCAGGGGTGCAGCAGGGATTATATATGTGGGGGTGTCCCAGGGGCAGAGCAGGTATTTTAAATGTGGGGGTGTCCCAGGGGTGCAACAGGGATTATATATGTGGGGGTGTCCCATGGGTGGAGCAGTGGTTTTATATGTGGGGGTGTCCCAGGGGTGGAGCAGTGGTTTTATATGTGGGGGTGTCCCAGGGGTGGATTTTATATGTGGGGGTGTCCCATGGGTGGAGCAGGGGGTGTTCCAGGGGTGGAGCAGTGATTTTAAAGGTGGGGGTGTCCCAGGGGTGGAGCAGGGATTTTAAAGGTGGGGGTGTCCCAGGGGTGGAGCAGGGGGTGTTCCAGGGGTGGCACATGAGCACCACATGGAGTCCACAGACTGAATATAAAAAGGTAAAGCCTCACAATAGAGGTACGGTATCATAATTTACACGTTTTTAATCACAAAATGTAACATTTGATCACTATGACGGAGTTATCACCGTGGATTTACTGCAGGCTACGAAGTTCCTGAAAAAAATTTCTGCACGTCACGGCCTGATTGAAAACTCTCTCAAAGAAATAATTGCCCTGAGCTGGGGTCTGACTTGTGCTTCTTTACAAAGAAGCCTGCAATATTTCCCGTTCTTTTCATTGTTATCTGTCCCTACACAAAATAAGGCAGCCTGCACTGGAAAAAATCTAAGTCTTACCCAATATATTTGTCTCATTTCTTGTCAGAATATCTCATTACACTTAATATAAGACACAACTGCCTAACAAGCACCATTTCAGCCAGATATAGGGACTTGTTTGAAGACAATACATCTGGAATATCTTGTTTAATGAATAAGTCTTGAAAACAAATTGTTTTGAGTCACATATCATATGAAACAAGCTTTTTTTTTTACATTTGAAGAGGTTTTTAAGCTAATTTCAAGATCACTTTTATCTCAAAAGTCCCAAATATCACATCTTATTTCAAGAAATCTGGACAAGCCGATTTTCACTAGTTCCATTGGCAGATTTTTTTGCTTATTTCAAGCAAAAACGTCTTTTATTTGTTGTTTTTCTTACTTATTTTTGGAGGGGCATTTTTTCCAGTGTGGTTAAACCTCAATATTGTGTTAATCTTAAACTATTTGTCTCCATTCTTGTGCTTTAACATACTTTAAAATCAACTACCAGCCGAGCTGCTATAAAATTAAATTAGATCATGTAGGTTGGTCAGGTGAAGTAGCTCGGCTAAAGTTATACTTTTAGACCTTTATGATAACAAACAAGCTCCATGTGTGGAAACACCCCCTCCCCCACGGTGCGACACCCATGCATCTGATGGCTGAAAGCGTTCTTAAACGTGGCAGCTCCACGGTTCCTTCAACTATCACCACAGATGAAGAATCACTGAGAGCAAAGCTCGTTCGCATTCCTGAACTTAATCAGGGAAATCGTGTGATTAATTAGATTAAACATTTTAATCGTTGCCCTAATAATTCTCCTTGGATATCTGGCGGTGAATGAATGGGATCAGAGGCACAAAGCGTGTCATACCCCGGTATGATAGGTGGCGCTGTACCCATTCCAGCTGTTGCTAATAGAGCCACTTCCTGTTGACCTCTTCACCACCAACAACAACAACAAACTCAGGCATTGGAGAAAGATGGAGAACGCAGAGCCAGATGAAGCTACGTCCCTCTACATTTGCTCTGTGATGAGCTGCTTGTTGCACAAACTCGATGCCCAAAGGAGCATTCTCCATCGCGTTGTTTGTTTCTTTCTGACGGCGACAACAACAGGAATATCGTCTCCTTTGACTTCCGGGTCACGACCCCGGGAAAACATCTGGAGCATGCGCAGAACGCAAAGTCTGATTCACCACGTGCTTCAGCGTCTACAAGCAGGTTTAGAGTGACTTTCAACCCAGTTATCTCGGGGTCTGAATCCGATCCGATCCAGTTCTTAGTCAGATTAAGGTGTCTACGTGCACTTAATAACTCAGTCTGATTGTAATTTAGCCAATAATCCGATCCTTTCAGTGCCATGTGATGCAGAAGTGGTGCTGGTCCGGCGAGATGAAGAGTGAGCTCAGCTGAACAAAGGCAGTTACGGTGGTTCAGGGATGCAGACGGGTTGCCTTTCAGTGATTTGAGCGTGTCCTGCAGAGGTAGCTTTTAGCGCTGGGCTAACTCGTTATTATCACATTAACGCATTAATTATTTAACGCCGATAAAGATTTTATCGTGCATTAACGCATGTTTTTTTTTTTTATTATTACTTTTTAAAAATAAAAAAAAAATAAAAATTGAGGGCTTTTGTGCCTTTAATTGAAAGTTCAGAGAGACAGGAAGCAGGGGGCAGAGAGAGGGGGAACGACACGCAGCACAGGGCCGTCTGATGCTGGACTCGAACCGGGTTTTTATTTTGGCTTTTATTTTGTAAAAGTCTGCTGCTCACAGGCTTTTATTTTGTAAAAGTCTGTTGCTCACAGGCTTTTATTTTGTAAAAGTCTGCTGCTCACAGGCTTTTATTCTGTAAAAGTCTGTTGCTCACAGGCTTTTATTTTGTAAAAGTCTGCTGCTCACAGGCTTTTATTTTGTAAAAGTCTGCTGCTCACAGGCTTTTATTTTGTAAAAGTCTGCTGCTCACAGGCTTTTATTTTGTAAAAGTCTGCTGCTGTCTGCTGTGGAACAGGAAAAGAAAGTAATCGGCGGATCCACCAAACATGGAGAAGGGTACGGAACTTTTACTCGGCCATTTTCATTTTGAAGTTCTTCCAGACGGCGGAGTGGACAGAACCAAAGTCATCTGTAAACACTGCCAAGTTGAATTGTCTTCTCAGCGTAGTAGTTCCAGTCTAAAATATCACTTAAAGGCAAAACACACAACTGATAGCAGCAAGTCATTCAAGGAAACAGACAGTGGAGCGAGGCTTCTACATAAAAACTACAGAAAGATGCTGATGTTAAAAGTGTGTTTGCACAACAAATGTTATGGCACTTTCATTCATATGGCAGCACATTTAAAATAAAGCTAAATGCTAAAAGCTATGCACTACTTTTGGATTCATTTTTGGATTCTGCGTACAAATGCGATTAATCGTGATTAATCAGGGAAATCATGTGATTAATTAGATTAAACATTTTAATCGTGGCCCAGCCCTAGTAGCTTTGCTTCAACGTTGACTCTTATTGTGTGTTTTGCAGTTTGAAGACGTGGACGCACTCACCGCTCACTTTGAGAACCTGCTCCAGTACAGAGACCGGCTCTATGAGAGGGAGAATCAGGTGCAGGACCAGGTGGGCCAGCAGAGGAAAAAGCTGCTGAAACTGAAGGACCAGCACGAGTTGATGTTACTGCAGGGCAACAACCAGCTGTCCCAGCTCCAGACTGAGCTACAGAAGGCCCGTTCTGAGGCTCAAAACTGGGTATCAAACACAGTCCTTAAGTCCACCATCAGAGCTAAGAGCCAGCTGACGTTTTCCCCGTGACGCTCAGAAGTCTTCTCTCCAAACAGCAAAGGCAATGGAATCACATCCAGGAAACGGCTGCCAAGAAGACTCTGGAGCTGGGCCAGCTTAAGATGGCCACCCTGAACCTGTTTGAACAGACCGGCGGCGTGGTGGGAGCAGAGGGTGTGGACATCAGTGCCACCGACAAACAGCTGGAGCAGGTAGGTGCCCTCATGGAGGCGCAGAGAAGCAGGCGGAGCGACACCAACTGATCCCTTCTGTTTCCTGTCCTGCTCCCTCTCAGATCCAGATGTACATCAAGGACATGAGTGGCATCATCAAACAGTATCAGACTTTATTACAAAGAGGCCCGGAAGGAAACAATCACACAAAGACCGAAAAGAAGTCAAATAGCAAATGAGGTTAAATTTCCCTGGTTTGCATTAGAAAGCCTGTTCAAAATGTAGTTATGATGTATTTTGACTTCCTGTTGGCCTGTACTGTAATATAGTTTTGATCTATGTATTTTTATGTGTTTCTAAGTTGAAATAAAGTTTTAATTTGAATGAAAAAGAAAAAATGAAGTGTAACGTGGTTTCAAAGCAGCGGGATCAAAGATCAAACCTAATTTTAAAAGCTGTTTTATTTTTTGGAAAATAAGAACAAAGACGAATCTGGTCTCGACCCCGTGTTTGTGGCGGGCTTTCCGGGCCGAGAATGAAAATGAGAAACACAACAATTCTAATAGAAGGGTTTCACTTGACGTCACTTCCCTATTTTTCTAAGCGCGCTAACCCAGGTGGTGGGCAGCCTGAGCTGGAGCCCATTGAAAACACTGTGTTTTGTCTGCCACTTTTTGCCCAAAATGCCTCAGTTTTGTGCCGTTTTTGGATGTAGCAATCGGTCTAACCGAGAGAAGGGAAAGGGTTACTATCGGGTACCGAAGGTAATCGCCCATAGAGGTGAGAAATGGAAAAAAACTCACAGAACAACGCCGCAAAAAGTGGATAGCTAACCTACGTTCACAGACTGGAGGGGCTGAATTTGCAAATGCTCGTGTCTGCGGTGACCACTTCGTCAAAGGTATGTGGGAAATCTAACAGTTTTGTAGTATTTCAGTAAAGTATTATGTTGCTAAATGCCAATCAACAGTAATGTAATACGGGCTCCGTTTGGGCTTTGTTTTGAAGGCTGCCCCGGCGCGTTGTTGGCTACTGTCAGTGGACTGGGCTCCGACGGTCAAGCTGGGTTACCAAAACACAAAGCTAACACACCGCCAGCGGTGTTTCATGCGATCTCTGAGAGTGGTTGATCTAAACAAAACAAATTTCTCACGTCGTCACAATCTTCACGTTTCTGTAGTATCCACATAGTGCTTAAGTGCTAACAGCGCACATTAGCTCCCAAGTTCTTGACAACAGAATCGCACTCTCTCTGCCTTTTGCATTAGGCTAGCGACGCCAAGTTCCAGGATATTGCATGGTTGTTATAGCAGCTAGAACTACGTGCATGAAGTAGCCTGTGGCTGACGCGTCCACATCTCGATGAGATGGTGGTCTGGGAACTAGGTGTGCATTTTCTCGTATTTGAGGCGTGGTTTACGAATGCCTAGAGCCGTTTATTGGGCGCTACGAATGTCTATCAAATGACGTCAGGTTCTTCCCATGCTGCTTTGCGCGCGATTCATAGCCAATTGTATCACTTATACCAGATGACGACAGAAATTCGACGAGGAAGAAGAAAAAAATGGAAAATAAAAGTAAACTTGCTCTAAGCTACTTAAATTGACAACAAAGTAGGCCTATATGCTATATTATACATGAATTTTTATGTTGTAGAGTTGTGAATTTATTTTAATAATGGAGAAATTGAGCAGCCTTGCTTTGTTGTCTACAGTAGTAGATCAACCCTCATCTTACTTTGAAGATCCCAGCTCCCAGAAGTGACGTCGACGCAGCTTTAGCAGCAGAGAAGCTATTAGGCTTGTGTTGATAATAATAAACTCCTGGAATGTGTACAAACTTCCAAATGCATCGTTTTGTGAGTACAGACCATATTTGTACTACTGTAGAAGTTTGGTGTCATGGCATGTGATTTTAGTGTGGTAATTTTGGAGATACTGCCAGGATCCATTAACCCTTGTACGAAGCTATTCGGGATAACTCAGTAACTCAGCTGATGTTCAGCCAATATCGGAAAAACTGCGGGTGGGCTACTTGGCTGGATGTCACGGTTCAAATGACCCCAGGGTGAATCTACTCCGAAACACTTTCTAAGGCTGCATCGAACGGTAACGTTGTGTCCGCTGTCATGTTGGATTAACACTCTACAAGCTTCGGTGTAGCCATAGACGTCGTCATCGTCTTGCTGCCCCCCCCCGTTCTGTGATTGGTTCCCAAACTCTAGCAAAAATAAGGGCGGTGGTTTCCAGGCTGACTTTGCAGTGAGAATGAAATCGAGCGCAAAGCAGCATGGGAATTCCCAGGCTATGCATGAAGTAGAACTATAACTAATTAGAATTGTTGTAGTTTGTTATTTTTTCTTCCGGTGATTTCATGACGCGTCAAATCACCATTTCTAAAAAATGCAAAGGTTTTATATTTAATATGAAGACATAATACCCAGTGGCAGCACAATTCACTATTATATTATGGTCAAATATAGTGATTGGGCACGATGTTGTTTAAAGGGTGAGTTCCGCTTTATTAAATACACTTAGCATGGCCTCATTCGCAGCTACGGTTGCAGCTCGACTTTTCACTTTACCACCGTCCTCGTCCCAGTTCACATGCATGGCGACAGAATTAAGCAATTAACTGAAGTATGTCCCATGATGCAACGCTGTGGCCATTTCTACCTACATGACGGCCCATGCAGGTCCAGCTGAGTTCACTGCACAGACGCTGTCTTTGAGCTCCTGTAACGGTGATTCTGCGGTTATAAAATCAGGATTTTATTAGAGCAGAGCGGCAGTCTGGAAATGCTTCGATAAGTCTTCGATGGGCTGATTTTCAGTCCCGGTTTCTGACGCATTTAGCCGTTTGACAGAAAATGCGAATGAGAGCGGCTTCATTTGGATTTGAGCCGTTTTGATGCTTCCATTTTACCGTTTTTTTACAAAAAGATGCAACCACTGAGCTTGGACAGAGCATCGAGGACCAGGCATGAAAAAAAAGGTCTCCCCGAGTATATTTAAGAGCCCATTTTGTTGTGTTTACTCATCAAAATGGTGCCAATTGATCATGAAAACGTCACGGCTCAGGCAGGGAAAAGGGGAGGTGACATTAAACTGGTGAAATAAATGTATGAGAGATTCAGCGATCACAATAAATCAAACATAAACATCTGAAAACTTTAACTCGTCCTCCTCTGACACTGAAAGTGAGTTTGACCAGATGAAGCACACTGCTCAGAAACCTGTTCACAAAGAGTCAGAAGAAGAAGGATGCAACACTTTGAGAGAGATGAGAGCTTTATTGATGTCAAAGAGCCACAAAGTGATGTGCGAGTGACTTGCTGAGCTGGTGAGATTCGGAGAAGCATGATGGGACAAAAGAGACTTTACTGACAGAGCGGCATCATCAGGAATAAGGACGCATGCAGGATGGATGATGACTGTCACAGCCGGGAAATTCACATCTACAGTGTGATCTCCCATCTTTTCATGCTGTGTTGTATAATGAGTTGTTTTCCTTTATTTTTTTATTAGGGCTGGGCAACGATTAAAATGTTTAATCTAATTAATCACATGATTTCCCTGATTAATCACGATTAATCTCATCTGTACGCAGAATAACCAAAAATGAATCCAAAAGTAGCGTATAGCTTTTAGCATTTAGCTTTATTTTAAATGTGCTGCCATATGAATGAAAGTGCCATAACATTAGCTCCGTTAGCTTCACACCTGTAACGGTGATGTTAGCTGCTAGTTTATCTTTATTTTATTCCTCCATGCTTCGTGGTGTTTGCTGTAACTGTGTGAATGTGATGCATTCAACAGACTTTTACAAAAATAAAACCTGCATTAATGCGCCATAAAATATTTATCGGCGTTAAATAATTAACGAGTTAACGCGATAATAACGCGATAACTCGCCCAGCCCTAATTTTTAACCAATTACTCTTAATTACTTAATATTTGCAAAAGAAGAGGCACATAGATCAGCAAACTCATCCAGATGATTTATACTAAAATATTTCTTTAAGTACAAACAGAAGTCTTCACTTACTCACCTCAGCTGCAGGTTGTGAGTGTGGCCACAGGGGGGCGCTGCAGGGAGGCAGTGCGCTCAGCTGTGTTATCGCTGGACCCTGAAACTCAGCATGTGATTGGTCCCTTAAGCGTGAAACACTTCAATCCTCTTCAAATAGTGGTTAGTTTGAGCTCCTCGGGCCAGTGGGCTGCAGCTGCAGGTGTGCGCGGTTAAACCGGGACTGGGAAGTGATTAATTGGAAACTCTCCCCTGTGCGTGAAGTGATTTGGAGTGAAAGAAACTCCCAAAATCCCTCAGCATCATGTCCAACTGTTTGCTGGTAAAGACGCTGGAGGACCTGAGTTTGGATGCGGGTTATGGGGCCGGAGAAAGTCTGTCGTCCTCCGATAAATCGGGTCATTCTCAGCCGCGCGCCAGCACTCCGCGCCGGGGTTCCTGGTGGCGGCACGCCGGCTCCATGTGCAGCAGGAACGGCAGCTGGGACACGGTGAGCTCCCTGCCGGAGGACGCGGCGGACATCCTGGCCCGGTGTCCCAGCCTGCCGGAGCTGGAGGAGTATCCGTGGACGGAGCAGGAGCTCCGGGCAGTGGTGCGTAAAGTGTCCGACTCGGACGCTTCGTTCACCCCGGAGGCAGTTCACAAGCTGTGCGTCCTGCTCCGGAGGGCTTTGGTGCGGGTCTCCCGGGAGGCGCAGCGGCTGTGCGAGCTCCACAAGCGGTGCACACGCCTGGAGGTCCAGAGCGCGGTGAGGCTGGTGCTCAGCTGGGGTCTGGCCGAGAGGTGCGTGTCCTCCGCCGTGCGCGCGGTGTCCCTGCACTGCATGAGCTCCGGGGACACCGCGCTCCGGCGGAGCAAGTCCGCGCGCTGCGGGCTCACGCTCTCCGTGGGCCGCTTCTTCAGGTGGATGGTGGAGACACGCGTGTCGGTGCGCGTACACGAGTACGCTGCAGTCTGTCTGACGGCCTGCGTGGAAAGTCTGGTGGAGGAAGTGGCCGGACGCGCGCTGCGGGCGGCGGGACTCTCTGCAGAGGAGGCGCGGGTCCGCGGGCTCTCCTGCTCCCCGGTGACCCTGGAGCTGCTGGAGGGAACCGTGAACAGCGACGCGGAGCTGTGGGGTCTGCTGCAGGCCTGCGAGCATCTCATAAGCGGCAAAAACGCCAATGGTGAGTTCAGCCACCTGTTGCCATCCATTTATTAATAATAAATGAAAGGTTAATAAAACTTTAAAAGGGTCATCTGCTCAAAAAGAATATTTATCAAGCAGAATCAGTCGGTTTGCAGCTTCCTTAGAGTGAAGATTTTCTGTTTTTAATAACTTTTAAATGAATTCTATGAACTTTTGAATGATTAGTAAAACAGAATAAGTGAGTTGAAGACTTTAAACTGACATCTGGTAAACTCTTAGACTTAATTTTAATGTAATTTTAAGTCTTATTTATAGGGCTGGGCGAGTTAACTCGTCATTATTTAACGCCGTTAAATATTTTATCACGCATTAACGCAGTTTTTATTTATATTCTTAATTTTTAATTATTTTTGGGGGGCTTTTGTGCCTTTAATAAATAGGAAAGTTCAGAGAGACAGGAAGCAGGGGGCAGAGGGAGGGGGAACGACACGCAGCACCCCTGTTTTATTGTTTATTTTATTATTGTAAAAATCTGTTGCTCACAGGCTTTTATTTTGTAAAAGTCTGTTGCTCACAGGCTTTTATTCTGTAAAAGTCTGTTGCTGTCTGCTGTGGAACAGGAAAAGAAAGTAATCGGCGGATCCACCAAACATGGAGAAGGGTACGGAACTTTTACTCGGCCATTTTCATTTTAAAGTTCTTCCAGACGGCGGAGTCGACAGAACCAAAGTCATCTGTAAACACTGCCAAGTTGAATTGTCTTCTCAGCGTAGTAGTTCCAGTCTAAAATATCACTTAAAGGCAAAACACACAACTGATAGCAGCAAGTCATTCAAGGAAACAGACAGTGGAGCGAGGCTTCTACATAAAAACTACAGAAAGATGCTGATGTTAAAAGTGTGTTTGCACAACAAATGTTATGGCACTTTCATTCATATGGCAGCACATTTAAAATAAAGCTAAATGCTAAAAGCTATACACTACTTTTGGATTCATTTTTGGATTTTGCGTACAAATGCGATTAATTGTGATTAATCAGGGAAATCATGTGATTAATTAGATTAAACATTTTAATTGTTGCCCAGCCCTAATTATTTTACATAATTATCGACATGGTCCTAAACATCGTACATTTGCAGATGATGATGTCAGGTAATGAGCCTCTTTAACCTGATATCAGAGGTAGATTTGATCTGTTTTAACACTGCTTCTGTGGGACTCTGCCCATCAGTTTTCCACCTCAGTGAGGAGAAATGAAACGTTGCATGTAACCGAAAGTCTGTTAACTTTCCAAAACGTGTGTTTTTCCATCATGACACTTGATCTCAAAGCTGCTTTTTCTTCCGTCTTCTCCAATAAAAGGACTCTGCAGAAGTTGTTCCCAGGAAAACTGGAGATGGTTGCAGTGATTTATTAAAGGGGGGAAACATAAGTGGAAATGCAGTATATGAGGCTTCTTTGGATGTGGGCTGCCTTTTGTTGCGTTCTCTGCCAACATGATCCCACACTGCTTCAGTAATGTTGAGCTCCGGGCTCTGGGGAGGATTCATCCCTCCATCAGACCTGCTGCCACTGATTTTCAGCCCACTTCTTGTCTCCTTTGGCACAGCTCAGCCTTTTCTCCCTGTTTCCCTTCCTTAAGAACGGCTTCCTGACAGCCACCCTTCCATGGAGCCCATTTCTGATGAGGCTTGGGCCAACAGCAGATGGATCAGCTGAAGGTCCAGATGCATCTCTCAGCTCCTGTGTCAGGTCTTTGCTGGATGTTTTCCTCTTTCTTAAGGACATCACTTTCAGATCCTGTTCATCTGCTGGAGATAGTTCTTTAGGCCGGACACTTCTTCTTCTGTCCTCCACTTGTCCAGTTTCCTCAAATGTTTTAAGGACACACTGCACACCATGCTGAGATATGCCAAGTTTTCAGCTAACAGCTCTTTGGGAATCACCTTGTTGCTGCAGAAATCCTGTTTTCTGTCTGTCACACTGTGTTATCTTTGCTGTTTTTCACACATGCAGCTAAAGAAATGGGAACAAATCTTAATTCCAGCCTAAAACCCACAAAGAGCTTCTAGATTATTCATTTCTGCTGGCATAAAACAGTTTAATCATTTCATTTATATTAATTGTTCCATAATTAGGCATTAGATTATATCTTATATTCCTTTTTTAAGCTTTAAATTGAATTTTATTTACTTTTTCTTGATGTTGAATAACATATAATTCTTATTATTGTCTGTTTTTTTTTTTTCTACTTTTAGATGTGATAACATTAATTTTTTTGGGATTAGGGTTTTTTTAAAACTGAATTTCTTATATTAATTTGACTCTTTTGGTAACTGAAAGCAGTTTTAACGTAAATGTACAAAAAGGTTGAAACTATGAAGCTGTTTTTCACAGATGCAGCTAAAGAAATGGGAACAAATGATGTGTCTCTGTGACAGGCTGCTGGGAACAAAGTGCCTAAAGATCCAGTTTAAAACGGCTTCTTTGCTGAGTTGGACACAACACTGGTTCATCCCTTGAGTTAGGAGCCTTTTTCCTGCCTGAATGCTTCAGAGCTCAGAGTTAATGGGCTTAAACAAAGAAAAACTGGACTGAAGGTGAGTGAAAAAGCAGAAGAAAAACTGTGAAAGAGCTTCAGAAAGCTGCAGAACTATTGATCAGGACACTTTAAAGGTTAAAGAAAGTCCGGCTGCTTGGTGGGAAACAGAAAGAAATGAAGGCTGATCAACATTTTTTTTCTCATGAAACAGTTTCAAACCCACCAGCTTCCTTCTTGTAATGAACTTTTCTACAACTTGAAAGTGTTAGCTGCTGTAATTGCACATGGAGCTACAGGCCCCGATGTGCTGAGGCGGCACAAAGCCAACAGGTGGCCGAACCTGGAGGAAGGAAAAGCAGCTTCCTCTCCTAAACTCGGGCGGTATTACAGAGCAGACGACCTAATGATGGCATCAAATTGCTCTGAGATTACTCTGGATGTTAATATGTGCCAGAGCCTTAAGAAGTCCAGCAAAACCACGGAGAGGATGATTGGAAACCCCCTTCCACAGGAAACTGCCTGTTTGGGTAATCAGGCGGAAGTCGACAGCCCTCTGATGGATGCTGAGTTCAGATCCACACTTGGATAAACTCTGGGTGTCCTGGCTCCTTTTAGGAAGGATCTGATGCACTTCCTGTGTTCTTACTGTCACTCTCAGGTTTATAGAAACTGAAATGATTTTAAATGTTAACAAATGAAGGTTAAAGAAGGCTGACAGCGACCTCTGACCTTCATTAAGCTGCTCAGCATCAGCAGCATCAGGCCTAACTACGCCTCTGTTTCCTGCTGGTGGGCCGGGGTCGCTAAACAATTTAGCAAAGTGGCTTCACCGCTGATCGAAGGTCAGTAAGTAGAGGCACGTGTATGAGTCGGAGTCATGGTAACCATGGTGACGGCTGAATTTAAGTCATTTAATACTTTAAAAACTTTAAAAATAGTGGAAAGCTGTAATGAAGATGAACTTCCACACCGCCTGGTCATCAGTTTTCATGCTTGTCCCACACATAAACACATAAACACACGTGTTTTTCCTTAGAGTTAGTCCAGGCTGCTGGTGTTTTTGTCTCAGGCATCGCATCTTTTCAGCGTGGACTGTGCAAAGTAGGGCTGCCGATCAGGTTGTTTTTCCTCCGAGTCGTTTGATTTTGAGCATCTGCCGAGTCCCGATCCGATACCTCTACAGTCCATAAAAAAAATGAACGGCAAAGAAACAGATCCAGGATGTCCCCGATTTTTATTTTTTATTTTCTTCACTTATTTTATAATTGAATTAGTTTTATTGTTTAAAGTGTTTAATACTTTTATTAATTTAATCATTTAATTAATCAAGTAATAAACAGATTCTTCACATTGGAGTTCAGTGCAACAATATCTAATATAAAAACGAGCAGCAGCTCAACCTGAAACACCTGCAGGCATGTGAACAAATAAGCAAATAAAAGTGCCACAGTGTTCTAAAGTAAGCCCAGTAATGTGCTTTAACTGCCCTGCTAATTCTTCCTCTCCTCCTCTGGCTTCACAGAAGGAAATGTAAGATTTTCTTGATGCAAACCAACATCTCTGCCTTGTCAGGTTTCAGCCTGTTCCTGCTCTCATCAGGGATGTTAGCCATGTCCTCGCCACCTCTTGGAATCCCAAAGTTAGCACATCTCACAGTTTGCGATCGCAATGTTTTTGTCGGCCACAGCAAAATAGCTCCTTGGGCAACTTTGGCATTTAGACAGAACTACGGAGCATGCTCACCACCGCCTATTCTTCTTCTTTGCTGGCCTGACAAAGCCTTAATGTCCCCGTGTGGATGCCGGCTCCTACGACGGGGATTCTGATCTTTCTTTGTTAACTTCCACCCTCTGGCTCTGTGCACGCTCAGCTAAAAGAGGCTTTTCACGGGTCGTTTGGGGCTTCTGCCGCACAGAATCCTCCGATCACTTCGTAAGAGGAGCAGGTTTTATGGATGGAGGGCTTTTACAGAAAAGGTACGGCTTCTGCTGTCCGTAGTTTTTATTAATAGATGCCCGCGTGTCGGGCTGTTAATGGGAAGTTTGTTCAGCTCTGACGTGAAAGGATCGATCACATCAGAGTGAAGATTTATTGATAGAAACTTATTTTCTGACGTCTGTGTCGGATATCAGCTGCAGCCCGCTGAACCGATGCTGATGGCAAAAATAAATCTGGATATGAAAACCTTTAAACCTGTCAACACTATGAACTAAATACCTGGTTGCCATGGTAACACACGGGTTGCTCCTTTTAGCTGAAAATCTTCATCACAAACTATCGGTTCGGCTTTAGAGATCAGCCCGTTTGATCTTTAGATGTGATTAAAATCCAAGTTGGAGGAGCTCTGTAACGGATTTTATTTTAATTACTAAAATGTGGTGCACTCACCCAACTATTAACACGATTAAACTATTGGTTTTCCTTCAGTTTATTTTGACAATTTAACTCGACGTCGATGCAACGCTTCAGATTTTGCTGATAACTGTCAGTTATTCTGCCCGACGACACTCATGAAATGATGCTTTCAGATCATTTAATGAGTTGGGCCTAACGAACCGTGCTGCTCCGGCCGGGTTACATAAGACCCAGATCCAGACTTTCTGAGCCCCCGGTCCGGCCTTGCGGTGCACCCCTCTGCTCAGACATCCCAAAGTAGGAAACTCTGACGCCAATAAACAGAATGTGGAGTCCAGTTTTACCTGAGAGGAATGGATCAGATCTAAATGGATCTGAAGAGATGAAGGTAGCTGAGTGGATGTGGGTCATGCAGCGTTTCTCTGCCTGCTGTCTGCTGCACTCTGGGACTCAGGCCTCAGCCCTCCGGCCCCCCCTCCCCTGGGACTGAACAGGAAGACGGGGTGAGTGTTGTTAGCCTCTGACCCGCACAGAGGGCACAAAGGAGCTCTCTTTGCCGTTCAGACGGCTCCACAAGACGTCTGCAGAGTTGAACAAACGATTTGCCGGGCAGCAGAAGCCGGGTGTCGCACCTCTGCAGCAGCAGCAACGTGCACAACGTGCGCAACGGGCGCTCTGTTGCCTCATTCAGGTTCAACCTGATGCTCAAAGTCAGTGTTGCAGAGATCCAAAGACGCAGCTTGTAATGTCATGATATGTGTAGATCAGGTGAAACTGTGTTTAAATATTTAAAGGGACAGTTCGCCTCTTTTGACATGAAGCTGTATGACATCCCATATCAGCGACATCATTTATGAACATCTTCTTACCCCCTGCTGCGTCCTGTGAGCAGAGTTCCAGCCTCGTTTTGGTGTTGATGAAGGTAGTCCGGCTAGTTGGCTGGGGTTTAAAAAATAAAGCGTTTAGCTTCTCAGAACAATATGCGTTCAACAGAGTGATACATTTGCATCACAAAATGGTTCTCCAGGAAAAAGTCAGACCTCACAATCTCTTGGCCCTATTTTCTCTCCCTTCGTATCACTGCCTGTCATACAGCTTCATGTCAAAAGAGGCGAACTATCCCTTTAACTTGTTCCTGCGAAACAGCTGTGAGAATGCTTATGAGCTGAATAGGGCTGAACGATATACTGTTATCGAATCAATATCTAGATATGAACATTCAAGATATTAATATCGCAAATTCAACAATATGAACGATAGATTTCCCCCGCTCGTGCAGCTCAGGCAGTCGCAGACATCATTTTAACGCTCGCCCTTATGTGCAGCTGAAGCCAGCCAATGACAAACATCAGAGGGAGACGGAGACACACACTACATTCACAGCGGGGAAATTAAAAAGAGAAGCATGAGGCCGGTGCAGAATCTGCGCATTCGACGGATTTAGTGGCAAAAAATAAGTCCTTCTCCATTCTTTGGAGGTATTTTGGATTTAGAAAAGAGGATGTGAACCAGAGCGAGGTAAGGCAGCACAACAAACATGTTGCACCACCTGAAACGACACCACCACGTAAAGAGTGTAGCGCAGTGAGAGAAACGGCGGAGAAGTGAAGCCCGAGCAAAGTTTGGTTGCTGATGCGTTCAGTAGCGTTACGCCATATGAGTCGACGTCCACCAGGCACAAAGACATTACAATGAGAGCTTAACACGCAATAAGTCAGCTGTGTTCAAAACCGCATACTTCTCCTACTACTCCTACTACCTTTTGAGTTAGTAAGCGAGTCTGAGTAAGCGAGAAGTTCCCGGATGCATACTAGATTCTCCTAAATGTTGGGTATGCATCATGAGGTTACTACTCATACTCAAACTACCCAAGATGCAACGTAACGTGACGTCGCCGATCGTCATTTCCTGTCAAAACGGCAGTTTCAAGCTAGCTACAACGAGGGTAGGTTCACTTCCTGTTTTCAAAACAAAAGCACCAATTGTATGGTAATGGCTTTCCCTATGATAAAAGGCAACGGGTATTTTATTTTGTGAAAATAACCGGAAGTGCGTTGCTCACTGCGGCTAGCTTTAGCAGCGCCGAATTCGTGGGAACAAAATTGTAAATAGACGGTATTTTATCAGGTTTTCAACACGTTGGGGATCTAAACGACTACTTTCTCACCTGAAAATGTTTCAAATGTTGCTAAAGTTTACAGAGTTTAGAGCTTAAGGGAAATCAGCTTCAGGCCGGCTGATTTCGGCTCGGGCAGGAGCGAAATGCATTGTGGGTAAACGCTCTGCATACTGTCTGATCGATGAGTATGTAGTATGCAGTATGTAGTATACAGTATGTAGTATACAGTATGTAGCATGCAGTATGTAGCATGCAGTATGTAGCATGCAGTATATAGCATACAGTATGTAGCATGCAGTATGTAGTATACAGTATGTAGCATGCAGTATGTAGCATACAGTATGTAGCATGCAGTATGTAGCATGCAGTATGTAGTATACAGTATGTAGCATGCAGTATGTAGTATACAGTATGTAGCATGCAGTATGTAGTATACAGTATGTAGTATGCAGTATATAGTATACAGTATGTAGCATGCAGTATGTAGCATGCAGTATGTAGCATGCAGTATGTAGTATACAGTATATAGTATGCAGTATATAGTATACAGTATGTAGTATACAGTATGTAGTATACAGTATATAGTATACAGTATGTAGTATACAGTATGTAGGATGCAGTATGTAGTATGCAGTATATAGCATACAGTATGTAGCATGCAGTATGTAGCATGCAGTATGTAGTATACAGTATGTAGTATATAGTATACAGTATGTAGTATGCGGTGTGGAACACAGCCTTGGTCGGCGTTTTCGCTCCTCAGACTCAGGAGGAAGTGGACACAGCTGGTGAAACTCTCTGATCCTGATTCAGATCACAGAGATGGGAGTAACGCAACACTCGCTGTCCTGCCAAACGTCCTGTAATGCTCTTTCAGTCTGGCTCTCCTGTGAAACTATAAAACAGAAGGAAGAAGTGGTTTTTCAGGGTTTGGCTGCAGCGTTTTCTCATGCAGCTCCGTCTGAGAGGTCTTCCCCAGAGGACCGAAGAAAGGCCCAACAGGAGCGTTTGATGCTAAATCAATCACAAGTGAATGATTGATCGGACGCTAACGACTCGACATGCCTCTGCTCTGCAGGAATTACACCCCAGACCTCAGGAGGGACAGGAATCTGTGGATGTTTTTGTTGTGTTAACACCGGCTCATCACCGCTGACCCTTGATCTGTGTTCCCGTCTCTAAAGCCAACAGTGTTCATCCGCACCGCCTGCAGGTTTTAACCAGACTACGCTGCCAAAACGAGGCCTTCTCATCGACTCTGCCTGCGTGTTTGATGTGATTATGAGTTCATAAGAGAAGGACAAACGTTGGACTTTCATTTTTCATTTGTCTCTGCATGAGAAGAATCTTTAAAATCCTGAATTCTCAGTCTCTAAATGTTAGAAATGCTTTCGGCTCGGCCTTAACAGCTGCCAACAGATTGGTCAAGTGTTTCTGCAGAAAGTGGTGTTGGTGGGGGGGCTCAGGACTAAACTGAGAAGCAGGCTGCTGGCATGCTGCTGATATTAATGTAATCAGGTCATTTAAACACGGGTGCAACCATTAAAAGAAGCCAAATAAACTGTTAGTCATTTTAAGTTGATTAGATATAGCATGTGCACCCGTGGCAGAAGCTGATAAATACCAAAGACCAGGGGTGGAGCAGTGATTTTAAATGTGGGGGTGTTCCAGGGGGGGCACATGAGCGCCACATCAAGCCCATAGACACGACGCTGAAGTTGGCATCCAATTTGCGAATTAAATGGATGGGCATAAAGGGTCATTTCACTGCATTTTTTTTTCATTTTGATCGCCCTAAACTCAGTCCTTTATGGAAACTACAATAGTTACACTGCTCAACTCTGGATGGAATTATTCTAAAGAGGGTACAGAGTCTTTAAAACGCATTTTATGATTCGTTAAAACTTTATTTGGTCATTGAAAATTCAAAAAGGTGAAATCATCTGTAAAAGTGGGGGTGTTGAAACACCGCCATCCCCCACGGGTGCGACGCCAAAGACCCACGCAGGGATTAGATGGAGGACCGAAAGCCTGTTGAACGCTTTCCCTTTTCACTCAGAAGCCAATGTTGGTGGTGCATGTGTGCGTTCCTTCTGGTGCTGGGCGAGTTAACTCGTTATTATCGCGTTAACGCAGTTGTTGCCCGCCTGCCGACAGCCGCGCCTGTTACGCTGTTTGCTGCTCGGTCTGCACTTCGGTCTGCACAGCAGGCAGTGATACGAAGGGAGAGAAAATAGGGCCAAGTGATTGTGAGGTCTGACTTTTTCCTGGAGAACCATTTTGTGACGCAAATGTATTACTGTTGAACGCATATTGTTCTGAGAAACAAAACGCTTTATTTTTTAAACCCCAGCCAACTAGCCGGACTACCTTCATCAACACCAAAACGAGGCTGGAACTCTGCTCACAGGACGCAGCAGGGGGTAAGAAGATGTTCAGAAATGATGCTGCTGATATGGGATGTCATACAGCTTCATGTCAGAAGAGGCGAACTGTCCCTTTAAGTGATGTGATGCTGTTATAAATGTTTGAGATGAGACCTCTATGGTGCGTGGGAATTTGCAGAATGATATCTATTCCTTTTTTCGGAGGTAAGTTGGGAAAACAGATGGTACGGACAAACTGGCGACCTGATTGTTTTAAGCACAGAGGATGTGCCACGCCAGCTGAGCCCTTTCAGAAACGTAGGATATCCCAGCTCCTCAGAAAGTTTACTCCACACACAGCTGCTCCGATCGGGCCTGTTCCGCCTCCTCCGGACTCGGCCGAGGTGCTCCGACCCTCTGAGGCGCCGCCGGCCCTCTGTGGTTCTGTTGTCTCAGCCCAACACTTGCAGCATTATGCGGCACAGCAGAAAAGTAGCTTTTGTTTTTGCGCTGAGTGGCTGCCTCTGTTTTCCCTGGGAACACACGCACACTGTTCGCCCTCTGAGGATGCGGCCGCAGGCTCGGGGGTCGCTGAGCCTTGTTTTCATTCAGCTGCAGGTACACACCAGGAGAGAGCCGGAGGAAATGACTTAATCACCCCCGGTTCTGTCCATAAGCAGCGCAGTGTTGGCAGCAGAGCTGTGTGAGTCTGGGGTGTCAGAACCACACAGGTAAGGGTTAGAAAACAGGGATTTGTGCTTTGTCCATTTCACACTGGTCTCCTGTTGTGAACACATGAATAGTTGCTTGTTCACCCCCCAGCAGGGTAACCTGCAGCGCTTATTTGCCACACTGGCTTCTTTAAGACCTCCACAGACGAGCCCCAGCTTTCAGAGAGCAGAGGTGTGTCTCCAGGTCAGGGTGATGAATCTGTTGAGGCTGACAATCTGACACTCAGCGGGGTCACATGGCCCCGAAAGGATCGGATTATTGGCTAAATTACAATCAGAATGAGTTGTTAAGTGCACAAACTTTCTAAATCCAATCCAATTTTATTTATAAAGCACTTTATAACAACCTCAGTTGACGAAAATTCTGTACAGAAAATTATAAAACAAAATATATATATATATATAATAAAATTAAAAGACATAAAACAGCTATATAATTCAAAACAATAATAATACTAAAATAAATTATTATACATTCAACATCTCACATTGTTTCGAAAGCAAAGGCACGATCACCTCTTTTCAGACCGAGAGATGAAAATATCCAAGTGGAATTTGTCTGGATCGAGGCTTTATTTTGAAATTCCTTCCAGTTTTACTTTAGAAATGTGTCTAACAACTTGTCCGACATTTCGTCACTCAGTGGGGTCACACGGCACCGAAAGGATCGGTGTAGGAGCTATTTGTAAAGTTAGTTTTAGTTTTTTGGTTCTAGTTGTAAATTTAATTTTCTAATTATGAGTAACTTTATTTGATTCATTTCAGTGCTTTATTTAGATTAGATTTTTTTTTTGCTAATGTTCTTTGTTAGTTATTTGTTTAGAACATTTTGGTTATTGGGTCACACTGGGCACCTGGAGGACCAGCATGCACCTGGGAGGGCCAATGTTTTTTTTTTTTTTGTTTTGTTTTTTTTACCAGGGAAAAGGAGAGAGCAGCAGCCATGGTTTTCTTTGCTCTTTTGTTTGTTTTATTGTTTTGAAATAAATCATCAGAAAACGCAAGAAGTCGGCTGTGTTCGAAACTGGATACTTCTCCTACTACTCCTACTAACTTTTTGAGTTAGTATGCGAGTTTGAGTAAGCAGAAGTTCCCGGATGCATACTAGATTCTCCGAAATGTTGGGTAGGCATCATGAGGTAACTACTCATACTCAAACTTTTTAATCGTTGCCCAGCCCTAATATTTTTTGATAAAGGCAGTTAAAATCTGCCAGTAGAAAGCAGCAGAAAGCCTTAAAGCCGACCCCCAAACAGACTTTTGTTCGGTGCCGGTCCCCCTCAAAAGAATCGCTCGATAAACAAAGACCTGCCGCTGTTGGTTTTCTCTTGTAGCAGACCTGGAGCGAGGTTTTGGACATTCTCTGTCCTGGTTTCTCACTCTGACTCTGCTGTTTCTCCTCACACAGCTGCTGGTACCGACCGCGGGAGGCTTCGGGTTTTTTTTGCAGTTGGCCCTCACTGATGCCGTTTCCTTTGTCTGGAAGATTAAGAGTCAGCGAATACTGACCTGAATGGGTCACAATGGAAAGGGATGTCCTGTTGGAGGGGGTGTGGGTGTATCTGTGGTTTTGAGGGTGTTGCATAACATCCACACATGGAGAAACGAGGCCGAGGGGAAGTTTGAAAGGATTCTGCAGATATTCTGCCGCACGTCTCTTAACTGGCACACGTAAATACGGTCAGCTGATCAGCTGCTCCTGAGAGCTCAGAGGTGATCGTGCCTTAGCTGTGGCGACTCCTAAACTGTGGAACAATCTGCCTCTCCACGTCAGACAGGCTTCCTCTCCGTCTGTTTTTAAATCCCATCTTAAAACACATCTCTTCTCCTTGGCTTTCGACACGACGTGAGATGTTGAATGTATAATTTTTTTTAAATTTATTTTAGTATTATTATTGTTTCAAATTATGTAGCTGTTGTATGTCTTTTAATTTATTCTTGTATTTCATTCTTTTCATTTTAATTTTTTTTGTAATTCAAGTTTTTATTTCTTTTTCTTTGGTGTTTGGCAGTACAGCATTTTACATTGTGAGACATTTCTTCTCATATGCATTACATGTAGTATCAGTGTCATAGCTAAATCAAAATAAAATAAAAGTACAGTATGAACGATACTGTTCATAAAGAGGACCTATTGATGGTTACATAGCTGGAGAGCATGTCCATACAATAGATTATAGTGCTGGATACAGGATGCAATTTTTTTTAAATTATTATTATTTTTTATTTATTTTTTAATTTATTTTTCTGTACAGCACTTTGGTCAACTGCTGCAAACGACAGAGAGCCCATCGAAACAGCAGAAAAGCAACGAAAGCTCTTTGCTAACTTACAAACTTTCTGAATTTGAAGTGAAAATTCAAAAGTTTTTTTCAGCAAAGTGGATATTCTGACCATCTCTGGGGGTTAAGCCCCTCCCTCTCTGACAGAATAAGGAGAACTTTAACGGGTGCGTCTGTGTGTTCAGGTGAACTGTCGCTGCCGGCCCACGTCAGCCCGTACACCAAGGCTCCCGAGGAGCCAGCGGAGAGCAGGGAGGACGCTTACATGCAGCTGGAGCTGCGGACGCTGGAGCAGGCGCTGCTCGCCACCTGCGTGGGCAGCATCACTGAGCTCAGTAAGTGTGTTGCACCGCCGTGACAGACGGCGCCTGTGTTTGGTGTGCGTTTGTTTAAACTGTGACTGGTGTCGGGCTCCTGGGACACGTCGTTAGTCCCCCCCCCGTTACGTAACAACGCCTGGCTTGTCTCCAGGAAACAAGGGCACCTTCACACCCTGCAGGCCGCCAAACTTCATTATCCTGCCCGTTAATGGAAGAACAGAAACTTCCCTGTTTGCACAAATTTATGGACCCTCTGTGGACATGTTGGATACATCACACTCTGATTATTTAACTGGAAATGGACCTCGTTTTTCATATTTCTTTCTTTTTCTTTTTTTTTTTTTACTCGACTGATTATGAGGTCACAAGATGTAAAAACTCTCCAGTTACAGAAGATGATGAAATGTCTTAAAGTATTCTCACAGTGTTCTGGATCAGATGCAGGGTTTGGGTGCCGTGCATTACAGGTGGGGTCTAAATCCTGAGCTCTCTATAAAGCACTGGGTCGGTCACAGTTGCACTGCTTATTATGTTCATGTAGTTTGTTGTGGAGGTTTGTAACTGGTTGGGAAACACACCCGTAACTCCGCCTCACCAACAACAACGCGAGTTATCGGATTAAATATATGAACGAACATACATTCGTTAACTTAAATTCAATTCAGTTTTATTTATATAGCGCCAAATACAACAAATGTCATCTCAAGGCACTTAAATAGTAAAGCCCAATTCAATCCAATTGGAATTCAATTCATTGAAATCATAATTATTTTCAAAATAATCCAATTCATTCATATGAATTCCACTAACTGAAATGGAGTTTACCTTGGCTTGCTACTTTTATTGTTATTTTATTGCTAATTTTATGTCAAATTTTATTTTTTTTTATCTGTGATGAAGTTATTCTTATTGCTATTTTATTGATGACTCTCTTGATATGTGATGCAGTTGCTGTTGTGAAGCACTTTGGTCAGCTGAGGTTGTTTTAATGTGCTATATAAATACATTTTGAATCGAATTGAATATGGAGCCAATCCAAAAACAGTTTCCTCGCTAAGGAAACCAACAGATTGCAGTGAAACTTGTCTTCAGTCCAATCTCCCGTCCTGAGCGTGCCTGAGGCGACTGTGGAGAGAAACGACTCCCTTTGAACAGGAAGAAACCTCTGAGAACCAGAACCAGGAAGGGTGGCCATCCGCCTCCACCAGCTGGGGTTTGAGAGGAAAAAAACACTGTAACACCAACCTACTGTTGTAGTCTGACCAACCCATTGGGTTCATCTGGTTTTATAGATAAGTACAGCTGAGTATCATCAGCATAGCAATGGAACTTTATGCCATGCTGTCTAATAATGTTACCTAATGGAAGCATGTATAAAGTGAAAAGAATCGGTCCAAGCACAGAACCCTGAGGAACTCCATGACTTACTCTGGTGTGTGAGGAAGATTCTTCATTTACAAGAACAAACTGAAATCTATCAGATAAATATGACTTAAACCAGCCTAATGCAGTTCCTTTAATCTCAATAACATGTTCAAGTCTGTGTAATAAGATACTGTGATCGACCGTATCAAATGCAGCTCTGAGATCCAACAGGACAAGCACAGACACAAGTCCGCTATCAGAGGCTAAGAGGAGATCATTGGTAACTTTCAGCAGTGCAGTTTCTCTAATGGTAAGTTCAGATGTCCCTCTTGGAGTCCTGAATGAATTGGTAACTGTTCCCGTCCTGCAGGTGATCTGGTGTCCAGAGCGATGCACCACATGCAGCGCCGGCGCAGCTCCACTCCCTCCATCAGCACTCCTCGCTCAGCCAATCAGCCCTCAGTTTCTTGGGCTCCCGATGCTCTTCGCACCCTCTACTACTTCCTGTCCAGCCCACAGATGGAATCCCTGGAGAATCCCAACCTGGAGCCTCCGGCCATGACCCTGAGCAGAGAGAGGTGTGTGTGTCTGTGGCTGTGTTTAAAACTACATACTATATACTGCATACTGCATACTACGTACTACATACTACCAGACTGTATACTGCATACTATATACTGCATACTATATACTGCATACTATATACTGCATACTATATACTGCATACTGCATACTACGTACTGCATACTACATACTACGTACTACATACTACCAGACTGTATACTACATACTATATACTGCATACTATATACTGCATACTACCTACTACTTACTGCATACTACATACTGCATACTATATACTGCATACTGTATACTACGTACTGCATACTACATACTACGTACTACATACTACCAGACTGTATACTACATACTATATACTGCATACTATATACTGCATACTACCTACTACTTACTGCATACTACATACTGCATACTATATACTACATACTGCATACTGCATACTACATACTATATACTACGTACTGCATACTACGTACTGCATACTACATACTACATACTTCCATACTGCATACTCATCGATCAGACAGTATGCAGAGCGTTTACCCACAATGCATTTCGCTCCTGCCCGAGCCGAAATCAGCCGGCCTGAAGCTGATTTCCCTTAAGCTCTAAACTCTGTAAACTTTAGCAACATTTGAAACATTTTCAGGCGAGAAAGTAGTCGTTTAGATCCCCAACGTGTTGAAAACCTGACAAAATACCGGCTATTTGCAATTTTGTTCCCACGAATTCGGCGCTACTAAAGCTAGCCGCAGTGAGCAACGCACTTCCGGTTATTTTCACAAAATAAAATAGTAACCTCATGATGCATACCCAACATTTAGGAGAATCTAGTATGCATCCGGGAACTTCTCGCTTACTCAAACTGGCATACTAACTCAAAAAGTTAGTAGGAGTAGTATGCGGTTTGGAACACAGCCTGTATGCGTGCACACACACAGTCTTAAAGTTATCCAGGTGTCTTTGCCCTCATCTCTTCTGTTACTCTTCATCCAGGCCATTCCTGCTCCTCCCTCCTCTCATGGAGTGGATCCGGGTGGCCGTGGTGCATGCTGAACATCGCTGCAGCCTATTGGTGGACAGCGATGATGTCAGACAGACGGCTCGGCAGCTCCTCCCGGGGCTGGACTGTGAGCCCAGACAGCTGAGGTGAGATGCCAGCTGACTGTGTGTTGAACCTGCAGAACGTCACATTTTCAGGAACACGGATGAGTTTTTAGGGGATAAACAGCTGTTGGTGGGGGACTTGCACACTAAATATTCCCGCCGTGTTTCTTTAGGTCGGAGTGCTGTTTCCAGTCCTTCAAATGTTTGGATGCAGACGCTGCCTCGGCAAAGTTTCTGCTGGATTTGGGCTTCAGGATGCTCTCGTGTGGCCGAGCGGATCTGGTCCAACAGGCCGCGCTGCTCCTGGGACCCGACGGCGTGAACACCACCGACGACCAGGTGAGGACTGATTAACCACAGCCGTCCTGGTTACTTCTGTGATGTGTTCAGAGAATATAAACCCAGCAGAGCTCTTAGATCCAAGGACTCAGGTCAGCTGGTCCAGTCCAGAGTCCAGACTAAACATGGAGAAGCAGCATTTAGCTGTTATGCTGCAAACAAGTGGAACAAACTGCCAGTGGAGATTAAACTTTCACCAAATGGAGACATTTTTAAATCCAGGTTAAAAACATTTCTGTTCTCATGTGTCTATGCATGAAATCTGCACGATATCTTTGAACTTATCTGGACTGTTGCTTGTTTTTAAATTCATTTAAATGATTTTATTTGTTTCTCTTTATATTCTTTCATGTATTTTTAATGCTTCTTGCACTCCCTGCTGCAATGCTTTTATTTTATGTGAAGCACTTTGAACTGTTTTGTACATGAAATGTGCTATATAAATAAACTTGATTTGATTTGAAATGGGTTCATTTGTATAGTTTGAAATTATATTATTATAATTTATATTATATATATTATCAAATTATATTATGAGCGGTGGTTAAACGAATCAATCATTACTAATGCTGATATAAACGTGTGAGGTTTTGCCCCTTCTGTGGTGACACAATCGTGCAAATCAAATAAATTTGATATGATTACAAAGGTTACATTATGTTCTGATAAAACGGGTGTTTTAAGCTTTATTTGTCAGTTTAATTTAGTTTGTGCATGGAATTCTCACATAGGATTGTTGCTTTGTTATATTTTAATGCGTTTCTATGAATCTGTAAACACAATTTGAACTATGGTCCCTCTCCACCTTTTGTGACGTGATGGCTTCTCTCTTCACAGCTACATTACCACTGAATAAATGGTATAAAATGAAGTGTTTTCCTGCAGGGGATGACCCCTCTGATGTACGCCTCCGCAGCAGGCGATGAAGCCCTGGTGCAGATGCTCATAGAGGCCGGAGCTCACCTGAACCTGCAGGTAAGAACAGACCCAGCTCTGCTCCTCTGCATCCCATCCCGGTTCCACTCGGCTAATGTCTGCCTGTGTTTTTCATCCATCCAGGTCCCCGCCGGCTCCACCAGACATCCGTCTGTTCACCCGGGGAGTCGGCGCTGGGTGGCCCTGACGTTCGCTGTGCTGCACGGTCACCTGTGTGTGGCTCAGGTGAGAGCTTCAAACAAAACAATGTTCTCTGTTTTCTGATCCAACCCTTGTGATAATCGAGGTCAAAAGGACCCTGAACTAAAGCTGCCGCCAGAGATGGGGACTCGAGTCCCTGTGACTTGGACTCGAGTCGACTTGAGTCGCTGTTTTGATGACTTGTGACTTGACTTGACAAAAAATAAAAGACTCGACTCGGACTTGGAAGTTAAAGACTCGGCACTTGACTTGACTTGAGACACGATGACTTGAATGACTTGAGTGTTAAGCATCTAGCATAACTTCCAACTTTGAAGATCCATTCTGACCAGTAAGTGCTCGTCATATTAGCTAATATTATCCTGTTAGCCTAGCCGGTAGTTAGCTAAAATTAGCTTGATATGATACGGGGTGGACAGGTTGGACACATTGGCCAATGATGTTTACTGACAGTTACTTATATCTTTGTGTTTTCACTTTATTAAGATCAGATTCTGCAGGTAAAATTGCAATAATAAGGTGACTTGACTTGACCAAGAAAAAATGACTTGAGACTTGCACGTGTGACTTGGTCCCATCTCTAGCTGCCGCCCACCAGATGAACTGTTACCACAGGCGGTAGAATGAAGCACATGTGTGAGAATCCCCTGAACGGTCTTCTGTCCTCCTGCCGGCAGCTGCTGCTGGAGGCCGGAGCGGACGTGGAGGCTGGACAGGAGAGCGCGGCCGAGACGCCGCTGCAGTTTGCTGCCGCTGCAGGTATCCATCCTGTCACTGAAGATCTCTGCGTGCTCCATCACACCTGAAGCTTCTCCGTGAAGTGTGCAAACATTTACGTCTTTTTTACGTCAAGAAACATCACAGACTCGATCAAATTTAAGCTATAAACAATTTGTAGTGAATCTATATGACCAATAAAGTTATATGAGACTTACCCCGCCACCAACACAACAACATATTATGTTATTTTATTATATATAATCTTAAATACAAAAATATACCAAATGCAGCTTACAAAATGTCATGTCAATGTATATTAGAAGTATGGCTGGGAAGCGATTTTAAAATGTTTAATCTAATTGATAACAAGATTTCTTTGATTAATCGCATTTGTACGCAAAATCCAAAAATGAATCCAAAAGTAGCGTATAGCTTTTAGCATTTAGCTTTATTTTAAATGTGCTGCCATATGAATGAAAGTGCCATAACATTTGTTGTGCAAACACACTTTTAACATCAGCATCTTTCTGTAGTTTTTATGTAGAAGCCTCGCTCCACTGTCTGTTTCCTTGAATGACTTGCTGCTATCAGTTGTGTGTTTTGCCTTTAAGTGATATTTTAGACTGGAACTACTACGCTGAGAAGACAATTCAACTTGGCTGTAAATGCAGGAGTTTTTTTTTAAATTTATTTTGAAATACGTGCTTTTTTGTTGAAACCAGTAAAACAGGAAGTAGCGCCGGTTAGCTCCGTGAGCTTCACACCTGTAGGGGTGATGTTAGCTGCTAGTTTCTCTTTATTTTATTACTCCATGCTTCGTGGTGTTTGCTGTAACTGTGTGAATGTGATGCATTCAACAGACTTTTACAAAAATAAAACCTGCGTTAATGAGCGATTAAAAAAATTGATCTGCGTTAAAAAATTAACGAGTTAACACGATAATAACGAGTTAACTCCCCCAGCCCTAATTAGAAGTTATTTAATTAACAAACCAGACCAGGTTGCCTTTGGGTGAAATTAGCTGCATGACATGAAGCCTCAATTCTAATTCTAGTTCAGCAAAACTAAAAATCAAACACGGTCGTGGCTAATAGCAACATGTTAGCAAGAGGCTAACAGATAGCCTATAGCCTACGTCACTGATAGAAATCTGCATCCCTTTATCTTCTGCCTGTTTCTCCTCTTCTTCTCTTCTTCTCTTTCTAAACTGGGCACCTGATGGATTCTTTGCTCTTTCACCATGATGATGATCCATGATGACTCCACATTATTACCTTTGCTTTTCCCATTAACGCCGTCCGTTCACCCGTCAATCAACCGGAGTCACGTGACGTAAACACGGAGATGACTGCACAGATTTTTTTATTATTTTTTCACATAACCCAGTTAGTTAAATGAAGGTAATTAATTAACCTTTTTTTATTTTTTCACATAACCCAATTAATTACATGAAAGTAATTAATTAACTTTAAAAAAAATATCTATATGATATTATTATTTTTTCTTTTTTTTTTTTTCTTTTGAGGGCGCTCATGAGCGCTCGCCCACATTGCCCAAAGTAGAAACCGGCCCTGCTAGCGATATGTCCTGCTAAACCAAATATGGCGAGACGGTTTGTGTGAGCAGCCTTAAGTGCAGCTGTCTCCTCCCCCAGGGAACTACGAGATGGTCAGCCTGCTGCTTGCACATGGAGCGGACCCCCTGCTCAGAGTGCATCATGGGAATTCCCCGACATCCCCGCTGTATGAGGACATGAACTGCTTCAGCTATGCGGCGGCACACGGACACAGGTGAGACTCCACTCCAAACGGACATCTGTGCAGTCTGAGTTTCCTCCTCTTCCTCTGAATGAAAACGCTCCCGTGTGCAGTCTGAGTTTCCTCTTCCTCTGAATGAAAACGCTCCCGTGTGCAGTCTTTGTTTCCTCTTCCTCTGAATGAAAACGCTCCCGTGTGCAGTCTTTGTTTGCTCTTCCTCTGAATGAAAACGCTCCCGTGTGCAGTCTTTGTTTCCTCTTCCTCTGAATGAAAACGCTCCCGTGTGCAGTCTTTATTTCCTCTTCCTCTGAATGAAAATGCTCCCGTGTGCAGTCTTTGTTTCCTCTTCCTCTGAATGAAAACGCTCCCGTGTGCAGTCCGAGTTTCCTCTTCCTCTGAATGAAAACGCTCCCGTGTGCAGTCTTTGTTTCCTCTTCCTCTGAATGAAAACGCTCCCGTGTGCAGTCTTTGTTTCCTCTTCCTCTGAATGAAAACGCTCCCGTGTGCAGTCTTTGTTTCCTCTTCCTCTGAATGAAAACGCTCCCGTGTGCAGTCTGAGTTTCCTCTTCCTCTGAATGAAAACGCTCCCGTGTGCAGTCTTTGTTTCCTCTTCCTCTGAATGAAAACGCTCCCGTGTGCAGTCTTTGTTTCCTCTTCCTCTGAATGAAAACGCTCCCGTGTGCAGTCTTTGTTTCCTCTTCCTCTGAATGAAAACGCTCCCGTGTGCAGTCTGAGTTTCCTCTTCCTCTGAATGAAAACGCTCCCGTGTGCAGTCTTTGTTTCCTCTTCCTCTGAATGAAAACGCTCCCGTGTGCAGTCTTTGTTTCCTCTTCCTCTGAATGAAAACGCTCCCGTGTGCAGTCTTTGTTTCCTCTTCCTCTGAATGAAAACGCTCCCGTGTGCAGTCTGAGTTTCCTCTTCCTCTGAATGAAAACGCTCCCGTGTGCAGTCTTTGTTTCCTCTTCCTCTGAATGAAAACGCTCCCGTGTGCAGTCTTTGTTTCCTCTTCCTCTGAATGAAAACGCTCCCGTGTGCAGTCTGAGTTTCCTCTTCCTCTGAATGAAAACGCTCCCGTGTGCAGTCTTTGTTTCCTCTTCCTCTGAATGAAAACGCTCCCGTGTGCAGTCTTTGTTTCCTCTTCCTCTGAATGAAAACGCTCCCGTGTGCAGTCTTTATTTCCTCTTCCTCTGAATGAAAACGCTCCCGTGTGCAGTCCGAGTTTCCTCTTCCTCTGAATGAAAACGCTCCTGTGTGCAGTCTTTATTTCCTCTTCCTCTGAATGAAAACGCTCCCGTGTGCAGTCTGAGTTTCCTCTTCCTCTGAATGAAAACGCTCCCGTGTGCAGTCTGAGTTTCCTCTTCCTCTGAATGAAAACGCTCCTGTGTGCAGTCTTTATTTCCTCTTCCTCTGAATGAAAACGCTCCCGTGTGCAGTCCGAGTTTCCTCTTCCTCTGAATGAAAACGCTCCCGTGTGCAGTCTTTGTTTCCTCTTCCTCTGAATGAAAACGCTCCCGTGTGCAGTCTGAGTTTCCTCTGAATGAAAACGCTCCCGTGTGCAGTCTGAGTTTCCTCCTCTTCCTCTGAATGAAAACGCTCCCGTGTGCAGTCCGAGTTTCCTCTTCCTCTGAATGAAAACGCTCCCGTGTGCAGTCCGAGTTTCCTCTTCCTCTGAATGAAAACGCTCCCGTGTGCAGTCCGAGTTTCCTCTTCCTCTGAATGAAAACGCTCCCGTGTGCAGTCTTTGTTTCCTCTTCCTCTGAATGAAAACGCTCCCGTGTGCAGTCTGAGTTTCCTCTTCCTCTGAATGAAAACGCTCCCGTGTGCAGTCTTTGTTTCCTCTTCCTCTGAATGAAAACGCTCCCGTGTGCAGTCTTTGTTTCCTCTTCCTCTGAATGAAAACGCTCCCGTGTGCAGTCCGAGTTTCCTCTTCCTCTGAATGAAAACGCTCCCGTGTGCAGTCTGAGTTTCCTCTTCCTCTGAATGAAAACGCTCCCATGTGCAGTCTTTGTTTCCTCTTCCTCTGAATGAAAACGCTCCCGTGTGCAGTCTTTGTTTCCTCTTCCTCTGAATGAAAACGCTCCCGTGTGCAGTCTTTGTTTCCTCTTCCTCTGAATGAAAACGCTCCCGTGTGCAGTCTTTGTTTCCTCTTCCTCTGAATGAAAACGCTCCTGTGTGCAGTCTTTATTTCCTCTTCCTCTGAATGAAAACGCTCCCGTGTGCAGTCCGAGTTTCCTCTTCCTCTGAATGAAAACGCTCCCGTGTGCAGTCTGAGTTTCCTCTTCCTCTGAATGAAAACGCTCCCGTGTGCAGTCTTTGTTTCCTCTTCCTCTGAATGAAAACGCTCCCGTGTGCAGTCTGAGTTTCCTCTGAATGAAAACGCTCCCGTGTGCAGTCTGAGTTTCCTCTTCCTCTGAATGAAAACGCTCCCGTGTGCAGTCTTTATTTCCTCTTCCTCTGAATGAAAACGCTCCCGTGTGCAGTCTTTGTTTCCTCTTCCTCTGAATGAAAACGCTCCCGTGTGCAGTCTTTGTTTCCTCTTCCTCTGAATGAAAACGCTCCCGTGTGCAGTCTTTGTTTCCTCTTCCTCTGAATGAAAACGCTCCCGTGTGCAGTCTGAGTTTCCTCTTACTCTGAATGAAAACGCTCCCGTGTGCAGTCTGAGTTTCCTCTTCCTCTGAATGAAAACGCTCCCGTGTGCAGTCTTTGTTTCCTCTTCCTCTGAATGAAAACGCTCCCGTGTGCAGTCTTTGTTTCCTCTTCCTCTGAATGAAAACGCTCCCGTGTGCAGTCTTTGTTTCCTCTTCCTCTGAATGAAAACGCTCCCGTGTGCAGTCTTTGTTTCCTCTTCCTCTGAATGAAAACGCTCCCGTGTGCAGTCTGAGTTTCCTCTTCCTCTGAATGAAAACGCTCCCGTGTGCAGTCTTTGTTTCCTCTTCCTCTGAATGAAAACGCTCCCGTGTGCAGTCTGAGTTTCCTCTTCCTCTGAATGAAAACGCTCCCGTGTGCAGTCTGAGTTTCCTCTTCCT